>NW_026865779.1:0-92353 GCF_026571515.1 Ruditapes philippinarum | reverse complement strand
GGAGGAGTCATAATCAAGCACACTTACTTCTATGACGGGCAACAATTTAAAACAACTTTTTGTGCTGGACAGCTAAATTAAACAGCTATTTTTTTTATTTATAGGTCACCTTTTTTAGAACTGAGCCAGCTGGCTGGCTATGAACTGTACAAGGGTGAAGATGTTCCAGCTGGTGGTATAATAACAGGAATTGGAAGAGTTTCAGGGTAAGTGTCAGTGTCAAAGGGTGAGAAAAATATGCAGCCTGACTGGGACTTAAACCTGGGGCCCATATACTGTACCCTGGCTTTACCTATAGAGCTGTCGGGCAGCTTACACATTCTATCCACTTAAATATTGAACAGTTCTGAACAGTGACATACTCCCCCGCTATGTTGAAATTTGTCCTAGAATTCCTCAGGGTTACAGAGCAATGCTTATCAAACTCTTAGTTACATGCAGTCATGGTCACCCATTTGTCATCAAATGTCATGGGGTGAGAAACAAGTGCAGTCTAACTGGGAGTCGAACCTGGGACCCATGCACCGCGGCTCTACTGACAGAGCTATCTGACCACTTACACATCATCTCCCCTTAAAAAGTAAACATTTCTGAACCGTGACATCAGCTGGAGCTAAATTACAGTAATAGGACGATGTTAGGGGTGTCAGCTGGAGGTATAATTACAGAAATAGGACAAGTTTCAGGGTAAGTGTCAGCTGGAGGTATAATAACAGAAATAGGACAAGTTTCAGGGTAAGTGTCAGCTGGAGGTATAATTACAGAAATAGGACGAGTTTCAGGGTAAGTGTCAGCTGGAGGTATAATAACAAGAATAGGACAAGTTTCAGGGTAAGTGTCAGCTGGAGGTATAATTACAGGAATAGGACGAGTTTCATTGTAAGTGTCAGCTGGAGGTATAATTACACAAATAGGACGAGTTTCAGGGTAAGTGTCAGCTGGAGGTATAATTCATGAAAAGGATGAGTTTCAGGGTAAGTGTCAGCTGGAGGTATAATTACAGGAATAGGGCAAGTTTCAGGGTAAGTGTCAGCTGGAGGTATAATTACACAAATAGGACGAGTTTCAGGGTAAGAGTTAGATGGAGGTATAATTCATGAATAGGATGAGTTTCAGGGTAAGTGTAAGCTGGAGGTATAACTACAGGAATAGGGCAAGTTTCAGGGTAAGTGTCAGCTGGAGGTATACTATCAGGAAATGGACAAGTTTCAGGGTAAGTTTCAGCTAGAAGTATAATTACAGGAATAGGACGAGTTTCAGGGTAAGTGTCAGCTGGAGGTATAATTTCAGGAATAGGACAAGTTTCAAGGTTAGTGTCAGCGGGAGGTATAATTTCAGGCATAGGACGAGTTTCAGGGTATGTGTCAGCTTGAGGTATAATTACAGGAAAAGGATGAGTTTCAAGGTAAATGTCAGCTGGAGGTATAATTACAGAAATAGGACAAGTTTCAGGGTAAGTGTCAGCTGGAGGTATAATTACAGGAATAGGATGAGTTTCAAGGTAAATGTCAGCTGGAAGTATAATTACAGAAATAGGAGGAGTTTCAGGGTAGGTGTCAGCTGGGGGTATAATAAAGGAATAGGACGAGATTCAAGGTAAGTGTCAGCTGGAGGTATTATTACAGCCCACGGATGTTTTGATTGGCTACAGTTATTCTTCAACCAACATATTGATGGGTATTTATTCACTTATGTAAAGTCAAGCAACAATTGCCTTGGATTCAACGTTTTTTTGTGATGACAAATTGGAATAGGCTTTTTTGTTCAGCAATGCTGCTGTTATTATTAGAAATTAAAATAATTGAATGAAATAGTTATTTATTTTGAAATTTTATCAGTCAAATTGTCTAATGAACCATATTTCTTCTCCCCAATGGGCGTACTGAGGTTGTTGTTTTTTTTTCAGTGTAGAATGTATGATAGTAACCAACGATCCAACTGTGAAAGGCGGGTCATATTATCCAATCACAGTGAAGAAACACATCAGAGGACAGGAAATTGCTCAACAAAATCATCTGCCATGTATTTATCTTGGTATGTAGTAGTTAATTGTCAATGAATGCCCCTTTCTTGACATAAACACCTCCATGACTCAGTGGTTAACTTTGAGTATGTAATGATGCAAACATATTTCTTACTAAGTGGTTATACTGTTAACCTTGCCTATATATGGATGCAAATATATTTCTTACTGATTTTGTTTGAGCTATTTCCTGCGCTAAGTGATTTGGATAATATGACCCGCCTTTCAAACAGTTTTGGATCGTTGGTTACTAATCATACAATTCTACACTGAAAAAAAAAAACCCAACAACCTCAAAATACGCCCATTGGGGAGAAGAAATATGGTTCATCAGACAATTTGGACTGATAAAATTTCAAAAATAAATAACTATTTCATTCAATTATTTTAATTTCCTAATAATTAACAGCAGCATTGCTTGAACAAAAAAGGCCTAATTTCCCAATTTCTCATACACAAAAAAAAACGTTGAAATCCAAAGGCAATTGTTGCTTGACTTAACAATAAGTGAATAAATACCCATCAAATAATGTTGGTTTGTAGAATAACTGTAAGCCAATCAAAACATCAGTATGCCTGTAATTATACCTCCCAGCTGACCTTTACCCTGAAACTCGTCCTATTCCTTTATTATAACCTCCAGCTGACACTTACCTTGAATCTCGTCCTATTCTTTAAAATTATACCTCCAGCTGACACTTACCCGAATCTCGTCCTATTCCTGTAATTATACCTCCAGCTGACACTTTACCCGTGAATCTCGTCCTATTCCTGTTAATTATACCTCCAGCTGACACTTACCCTAAAACTCGTCCTATTCCAGTAATTATACCCTCCAGCTGACACTTACATGAAATCCTCGTCCTATTCCTGTAATTATACCTCCAGCTGACACTTTTACCCTGAAACTCGTCCTATTTCTGTAATTATACCTCCAGCTGACACTTACCTTGAACTCTCGTCCTATTTCCTGTAATTAACCTCCAGCTGACACTTACCCTGAAACTTGTCCTATTTCGTAATTATACCTCCAGCTGACACTTACCCTTTGAATCTCGTCCTATTTCCTGTAATTTATACCTCCAGCTGAACACTTACCCTGAAACTCATCCTATTCCTGTAATTATACCTCCAACTGACACTTACCTTGAATCTCGTCCTATTCCTGTAATTATATACCTCCAGCTGACACTTACCCTGAAACTCGTCTAATTTCTGGTAAAAATTTTTTTAATACCTCCAGCTGACACTTTACCCTGAAACTCGTCCTATTTCTGGTAATTATACCTCCAGCTGACACTTACCTTGAAATCTCGTCCTATTCCTGTAATTATAACCTCCAGCTGAACACTTACCCTGAAACTCGTCCTATTTTCTGTAATTATACCTCAGCTGACACTTAACCCCTGAAACTCGTCTATTCCCTGTAATTATACCTCCAGGCTGACACTTACCCTGAATCTCGTTCCTATTCCTGTAATTATACCTCCAGCTGACACTTACCCTGAAAACTCGCGTCCTATTTCTGTAATTATACCTCCAGCTGACACTTTAACCCTGAAACTCGTCCTATTCCGTAATTATATAACCTCCAGCTGACACTTACCTTGAATCTCGTCCTATTCCTGTAATTATACCTCCAGCTGGACACTTTACCCTGAAGACTCGTTCCTATTCCTTGTAATTTATACCCCGAGCTGACACTTTACCCTGAAACTCTTCCTATTCTTGTAATTTTATACCTCCAGCTGAAAACTTACCCTGAAACTCCTCCTATTTTCTGTAATTATTACCTCCAGCCTGACACTTACCCTGAAATTTGTCCTAATTTCTGTTAATTATTACCTCCAGCTGGTACACTTACCCTGAAAAAACTCAATCCTAATTTCTGTAATTACACCTCCAGCTGACACTACCCCTGAAAACTCGGTCCTATTTCTGTAATTATACCTCCAGCTTGACACTTTTACCCCTGAAACTCGTCCTATTCTGTAATTATACCCTCCAGCTGACACTTTACCCGGGAAACTTTCCCAAATTTTGAAATTTATACCCCCGGGAAACCCCTAACAGTCCTTTTCCCTTTAAATTTTTAGCTCCAGTAAATTCCCCCGGTTCGGGAACTGTTTTTTTTTTGGGGGAATGAGTGAAGTGGTCAGATAGTTTCGCATAGGGGCCCGGGGGCCCATGGGCCCCCCGGGTTCGAGCCCCAGTCAGGCTGAAACATGTTTCTCCCCCATGAAAATTTGAAGACGAAAGGGGGGGGCCATAAAGGGGGCATGTGGGTCAGATTTATAATTACATCCCTCTGTAACCCTGAGGAATTCTGGGAACAAATTTCAACATACGGGGAGTATTTTCACTGTTCAGTCTGTTCATTTTTAAGGGGAGAGAATGTGTAAGCTCCCCCACAGCATTGTAGGTAGACCAAAGGTACTGTATATGGGCCCTTAGGTTTTTAAGTTTAAGTCCGGCTGCACATTTTTCTCACCTGTGACACTGACACTTACCCTGAAACTCTTCCTATTCCTGTTATTATACCACCAGCTGGAAAACATCTTCACCCGTTGTACAGTTCATAGGCCAGCCAGCTGGCTCAGTTTTAAAAAAGGTGCCTATTTAAATAAAAAAAATAGCTGTTTAATTTAAGCTGTTCCAGCACAAAAAGTTGTTTTTAAATTGTTGGCCATCATAGAAGTAAGTTGCTTGAATTATGACTCCTCCTTTAAATTACTGTTAGTCATATCCAGCCGTTTGTCTAAATATAACAACAAACTTTAATGAGTTCTAGGCCAGAGTGCTTTTTTTGTTGTTTGCCGCCCCCCCCCCAAACCTCTCCTGATAGGATCACTACTGCAATGTAAGGTCTACAAGAACTGCTAAATTAAGCTCAAATTGATTTTTTTATCTATAAATGCCAAATTGAAAATCCCAAACTAGCTCAAATAGATTTTATTTTTATCAAGATGGAAGCCAAGTATGTACAGTACTGAGGGGGAGATTACTCTAACAATACAATGGATACTCACTCGGATCTAGTAATTTCATAATTCTCTCCCTTGGTAAAAGTTTTGCCCCTTGACATATGTCTTTGTCTTGCCTTCTCACCACCACCTAAAACAGAGATATATTAAACAACAGATTGGCAGAGAAGATAGCAATGTTGACTAATAAAATACTGAACGCAGTAAAAGGAGACAAAACCTATGAGAAAAATTTGACATAAATATATTTCTGTATAAGTATCAAGAAAGCACCACCCAAATGTTCCAATATTTTTTGCACTACATAATATGTATGTGAACATGTCAATAAAAGTTAAACAGACATTGCTATGCTGTAATGCTAAAATTTGAAGTAGGTACCTAAATTTATTACTATCCTAATGCAAAACCTCCGCTTTGAAGAGTATTCAAATAGGCTAGAACTACTGTTAACTACATTGAAAATGAGGGCTGAGGGTTCAATCCCCAGAAGGGTCAACTTGTTTTTTCTTTCTTTTTTTTTCTTTTAACATTATTTATGTATCTCTCATGTCCCATTTGGAAAGAAAAAAGTGTTTTTAATTTTTTTTTTTAATTTATAATATTATAGGTATTTATTGGCTAAATTATGCTAATTCTAGTAATAAATATGGATCCTGATATTTTCAAAGAGTAATAAAATCAAAACTAGAAATGTGTCATCATGCCACGGATGCCCTGCATGCAGCAAAATTTCAGATGTTATAATAAATTATTTAGTTCAAAATTTGTTTGCACAAATTATTATTTTCATTTTCAGTTCAAAGCCCTTAAAACTTTTTCAATGTTAACACAAACCATTTTCATACAATGTTCAAGGCACTGAAATTATTCAGTCTTAACCTTTTGAAAATAGCATATTTCATTTTTGTAGCCAAAAATAATGGCTACATACATGCTGAAACTGAAAGTTCAAAATTTTTCCAACATTCAAGAAAGGTAAGTTTGTCCAAAATCATTGAACCACGACCAAATTCAAACTTAAACTGCTTATTCCTAAGATGTATCTATATTATTTTCAAAGTGAAAGGGACATAACTCTGGGCAAAAAATCATCGAACCATGACAAAATTCCAACTTGACCTGCCCATTCCATTGACATATCCATATGTCAAATCTGAGTTGAATATGTAACACTGTTGGGTAGATAATAAACAGAAACTGTAAATTTCATATTATTTTCAAAGTGAAAGGGGCATAACTCTGCAAAAAATTATTAAACCATGACCAAATTTGAACTTGACCTGCCCATTCCTTTGACACATCCATATGTCAAGTTTGAGTTAAATGTGTTGTACCGTTGGGGAGATAATGAACGGAAACTGAAAATTTCATATTATTTTCAAAGTGAAAGGGGCATAACTCTGCCAAAAATTATTAAACCATGACCAAATTTGAACTTGACCTGCCCATTCCTTTGACACATCCATATGTCAAGTTTGAGTTGAATGTGTTGTACCGTTGGGGAGATAATGAACGGAAACTGAAAATTTCATATTATTTTCAAAGTGAAAGGGGCATAACTCTGCCAAAAATCATCGAACCATGACCAAATTCGAACTTGACCTGTATTTTCTCATGACATATCAATATGTCGAATTTGAGTTGAATGTGTGCAACCGACAACCGTTACTAACATAAAGAACAGAAACTGATGATTACAGAATGACGGAAGGAGACGGAATGACGGAACAGGGTAACACTACATGGCGGGGGCATAACTAGACGGTAAAAGTATTTCATATTTTTTCAAGATCAACCAATATACTTTTTAAAACATTTAGGGAAACTTTGAAAACAGGCACTCATTTGGCTAAATTTTAAGGATTTTTTAAATTAGGCTCCTTAAGTAGGAAAATGGTCAGACATGTGGTAAAAATGGGTGGGGTAGGGTAACATTTCTATACAGATTTCATTAATTTTAAGTAGAAACCATAATTTTGCTTATGTGGATTGTTAGCTGAATGGTACTGTTAAATTATTTTGTTTCTACCCAAAAATTAATGGGAAAACATTTTTCATTAGAATGTCATTGTAGATTATTTAAAGGTTCCTCATTTCTAAAAAAATCTAGAAATGTGTCATCATGCCACGGATGCCCCCGCATGCAGCCAAAATTTCAGATGTTATAATATTTAGTTCCAAATTTGTTTGCACAAATTATTTTTTTCATTTGCAGTTCTAAGCCCTTAAAACTTTTCAATGTTAACACAAACCATTTTCATACAATGTTCAAAGCACTGAAATTATTTAGTCTTAACCTTTTGAAAATAGCATATTTCATATTTGTAGCCAAAATAATGGCTACATACATTTCCACAAAAGTATGAGTGCTGAAACTGAAAGTTCAAAATTTTTCCAACATTCAAGAAAGATAAGTTTGTCCAAAATCATTGAACCACGACCAAATTCAAACTTTCCACAAAAGTATGAGTGCTGAAACTGAAAGTTCAAAATTTTTCCAACATTCAAGAAAGATAAGTTTGTCCAAAATCATTGAACCACGACCAAATTCAAACTTAAACTGCTTATTCCTAAGATGTATCTATATTATTTTCAAAGTGAAAGGGACATAACTCTGCCAAAAAATCATCGAACCATGACCAAATTCCAACTTGACCTACCCATTCCTTTGACATATCCATATGTCAAATTTGAGTTGAATATGTAACACTGTTGGGTGGATAATGAACAGAAACTGTAAATTTCATATTATTTTCAAAGTGAAAGGGGCATTACTATGCCAAAAATCATTGAACCATGACCATATTCGAACTTGGCCTGGGCATTCCAAAAACGTATCCATATGTTTAATTTGAGTTGAATGTGTTGTACTGTTGGGTAGATAATAAATAGAAACTGAAAATTTCATATTATTTTCAAAGTGAAAGGGGCATAACTCTGCCAAAAATCATTGAACCACGACCAAATTTGAACTTGACTTGCGCATTCCTTTGATGTATCCATATGTCAAGTTTGAGTTGAATGTGTTGTACCGTTGGGGAGATAATGAATGGAAACTGAAAATTTCATATTATTTTCAAAGTGAAAGGGGCATAACTCTGCCAAAAATCATCGAACCATGACCACATTCGAACTTGACCTGTATTTTCTCAAGACATACCCATATGTCAAATTTGAGTTGAATGTGTTGTACCTTTGGGGAGATAATGAACGGAAACTGAAAATTTCATATTATTTTCAAAGTAAAAGGGGCATAACTCTGCCAAAAAAATCATCGAACCATGACCAAATTCGAACTTGACCTGTATTTTTCTCATGACATATCCATATGTCAAGTTTGAGTTGAATGTGGTTGTATCGTTGGGGAGATAATGAACGGAAACTGAAAATTTCATATTATTTTAAAGTAAAAGGGGCATAACTCTGCCCAAAAATCATCGAACCATGACCAAATTCGATCTTGACCTGTATTTTCTCATGACATATCCATATGTCAAATTTGAGTTGAATGTGTGCAACCGTTACTTAGATAATGAACGGAAACTGATGATGACGGAATGACAGAATGACGGAAGGACGGAAGGACGGAAGGACGGAACAGGGTAACACTATATGCCCCGGCCATTACATGGCGGGGGCATAAAAAGGCCCTCAGAAAAGTGGCCATAACTTGATTTCCATACGGTAAACTTTGTTTAAATTTTGCATATAGTTGTACTTAAAGGTATATATCTGACCTATGATGTCAATTTTTTAGTTCCTAATAGTGCCCATTAGGGTGGTCATACCTTAAGTAATGAAGTAGTTATAAAAAAAAAAACATTTTTTCACATAAATTCCAAGTTCAAGGGGGGATAATGCTGGAAAAAATGTGTGCTAGAGCAATGAATCTTGTAACCCACCATGTGGGTAATGATAAGGAACATATATTTGAAGTTTGAAGTATATATCCTAAAAAATAAAGAAACAATAGTACAAAATAACACTTATTATGAAAAACAAGAGCTGTCTGTAGGACAGCACGCTCGACTATTCTAAGTGCTTGATAGTAAAAGAGCCTTGATAATGTTAAATTTTTTAAGTTCACAAAAGGGCTAATTTTTTTTTATAAATTCATGTTATAGGTCTTAGAGAGAGTCTAATTATACAGAATTGGCTTGACTATTTGGAAGGTAATGTCACGAGGGTTTTTTATTGAGTATAATAATACTAATTACCTGAATACATAAATTTGACAGAAAAGGTACAAAAGCTTGTTATTAAGATGTTTTATCAAGTAAATCACTGCTTTATTATTATGAATGCAAAATATTGTCCCAAACAATGCACAAACCCTTCAATAATTATGCTTACAAGCAAAAACTTTACCATGAATTTCTAAGTTGAAAAAGGGGAGTAAAGTCAGCCTAAATGCAAGATAGAATTATTGATCTTGGTCAGTGACCTACAATTATGACCCTTAATGCATATCTGAAGTTTTTAATAAACATCTTTGATAGTTATTGAGATATGTAAAACTTGCATGTAAACATTAACCAAGAGACTAAGTAGAAAAGGGGATATGAATCAGCCTTCATGCAAGATAGAGTTATGGAACTTGGTCAGTGACATACAATTATGCCCCTCCAATTATGACCCTAAGTGCATGTGTAAAATTTCAAGTAAATATCTTTGAAGATTTTTAACCTTTAACCAAAATTTCAAAGTTTCAAAGGGGCAAATAATTCTGCAAATATTGCAGACAGAGTTATGCAATTTTGCAAACTGATGTACATTGTTATTATAAATAAGAATTTTAAATTTCAATTGAATATCTCAAGCAATAATTGAGATATTTGACTTTACAAAAAAACTTTAACCAAAATTTCGAAGTTCCAAAGGGGCATAATTCTGTCAATATGGTAGGCAGAGTTATCCAACTTGTCAATCTGATGTACATTGTTACTATAAATAAGTATTGTTAGTTTCAATTGAATATCTCAAGCAATAATTGAGATATTTGACTTTACAAAAAACTTTAACCAAAATTTCTAAGTTAAAAAGGGGCATAATTCTGTCAATATTGTAGGCAGAGTTATCCAACTTGTCAATCTGATGTACCTTGTTACTATAAATAAGTATTGTAAGTTTCAACTCAAGCAATAATTGAGATATTTGACTTTACAAAAAACTTTAACCAAAATTTCGAAGTTAAAAAGGGGCATAATTCTGTCAATATGGTAGGCAGAGTTATCCAACTTGTCAATCTGATGTACCTTGTTACTATAAATAAATATTGTAAGTTTAAATTGAATATCTCAAGCAATAATTGAGATATTTGACTTTACAAAAAACTTTAACCAAAATTTCTAAGTTAAAAGGGGCATAATTCTGTCTATATTGTAGGCAGAGTTATCCAACTTGTCAAGCTGATGTACCTTGTTACTATAAATAACTATTGTAAGTTTCAATTGAATATCTCAAGTAATAATTGAGATATTTGACTTTACAAAAAACTTTAACCAACGCAGACGCCGACGCGGACGCCGACGCCGGGGCGACTACAATAGCTCTCATATTCTTCGAATAGTCGAGCTAAAAATTAAGTTCATGTAGAGATAATTCTTAAAATATTCAGGTCCCAAAGTTAAAAACCTTGTCAAAAATAGACAAAAATCTATTGATTAAATCATGTTTATTCAAATATACTTTATAGCATTATGTGACGTCAGTGTTATGTGACATCAGCTGTAAACTGTCACATGGTAACGCCCACTGACAGTACTGTCCAATAATCACCTAACATGTCACAAGTTTCATGCAATCATACTAGACGAGTTATCTTACTTCAAAACGGACAGGTTCGGTATAAAATAAATATGACAGATGATATTAAGTACTGGCACGATCTATTGGCAATGGGTATAATGTATTAAACAATTATTTGTAGCTCTGTGAAATATTGATTTCATAAACATTTTGGCCCCGCATAAAACCTAATTTTACAGTAATATCTAAGTTGGTTTTTCAGTAAGTACTAATGTTTTGTTATGCAGTGTTTCTGCCAGAGCGCGTTTTTGCGTTTTTGGCGCACTATTTTCGTCCATGACGCAATGAAATTTAGTTAGTGCGTATTTTGTGACGCAAGAATTTCACCGTCGCTGATTTCAACACGAGTCAGATATACAGACTATAAACCGTCAATTCAGTATAAAATGTACGGCATGTTTACCGTGGGCTCCACTAGAATTTTAATGAGAAATGAAATTTACCGGGTCCGTGGTCAGGCATTTAGCCAATTTCAACTAGTTAATAAACGCTTGCATTTATACGATACTGCATATATTGAAAGCGCCCAGACAAAATTATTTATTTTGTTGTCATATTCCGCGAACGAATTAACTGTCTGCTGGAAAATGCCGTCTGCTCCAAAATAGCGGAGATTGACCAATTTCTTTACGAAAAATACACAAAATATTGTTGTCCATGACCAAAAAGAAGTATCATATAAAAAAATGTTGACATTGACCCCAATTCCCCGAAAGAAAAACAATCCATTATAAATGGTGTAATTTTGTTGATGATATATACAGGTGAATAAATTGACAAAAAAAATTAAAATAACTATTTAAAAATATAATACAAAAACAAGTATTTAAGTTAACAATATTTTTATTCACATAAAGTTGAACTACATGATGGTACATAAATGTTCTCTGGCAAGAAGTAAAGTGCCTTAGAAAATAAAACTTATAAAGTGTTACCTGTTGTTTTTTTACATTTTTGTTAAATTTATTTGCATGACCCATATGAATTTGAAATGACCCCTAAAATATCATACAGGGGGTCATAAAAGACCCTCAGAAAATCAGAGCTGGCAGAAACACTGGTTATGCGCCTTTAATATTATCAAGCTGGGAGTCACTTGGGTATGAGAATTTTTAAAGATACCTTGGAGAATTGTCGAAACTTTTCCACGAAGTTCACTGACCAAGTTTGTCATCACCTCATAGTTCTCCTGCAAGAAATATGACACATTTTTGTTACTTACAGCCTCACATGATGATATCTTTAATCTACATAATGTTTTTATATATACTTTAAAAATGACACTTAAATTTTGTCTCGTTCATACATCTGCTTGATTTGGTATCAATAATTAAATAATGCAAGTAGAATTAAGAGTTTAAATGAAAAATATGCGTACTGCTTCTGTATGGGAATTGCTTACATTCCAGTTTAAAGACCTTTTTACGATGCGGTCCGTTGCTAAGAAGAATTGACCGGAAGCAGTATTTTCACGCACATACGCAATCTGCTTAGGGCAAAAACAAGAGCCATCAGTAATCACATGTGTCGCCTCATGATGGCCAATTTCATGTTGGGACAAAGTTTGTGACAGACGGACAGACAGACGGACAGTGCACAACTAGACTTGGTACTGATCATGCCTATAAAGTTTGGATAAAATTGCACCAGTAGTTTATGAGGAGTAGTTGGAAAAGCTTTTGCGTATCTGGCAACACACAGAAAAAACAGCTTTTTATCAAAGGGCCATAACTCGGCCAAAAATCATTCAACCAGAAAACCCGTGCAATATGCGCAAGGACTTGAGCAACAGATCAATCCTGTAAAGTTTCATTAAAATTGCTTAAGTGGTATAAGAGAAGTAGTCCGGACAAACTTTAAAAATAAAAATTATTAAAGGGCCATAACTCTGACAAAAATCATTGAACCGGAAAATGCTGACAATATGCACAACTAGCCTTGGTACTGATCATTCCTGTAAAGCTTGGATAAAATTGCACCAGTAGTTTATAAGGAGTAGTCCGGACAAGCTTTTGTGTATCTGGCAACACACAGAAAAAAAACACCTTTTTATCAAAGGGCCATAACTCAGCCAAAAATCATTCAACCGGAAAACCCTTGCAATATGCGCAAGGACTTGAGCTACAGATCAATCCTGTAAAGTTTCATTGAAATTGCTTTAGTGGTATAAGAGAAGTAGTCCGGACAAACTTTAAAATTAAAATTATTAAAGGGCCATAACTCTGCCAAAAATCATTGAACAGGAAAATGCTGACAATATGCACAACTAGACTTGGTACTGATCATTCCTGTAAAGCTTGGATGTACTTTATGAGGAGTAGTCCGTACAAGTCTTGTGACGGACAGATGGACAGACAGACAACGGAGAAGTGATCCCTATATGTCGCCACTACTCCGTAGAGGCGACACAAAAACGTTGTCCTACAATAGAAATGTAGTAGAAGTTCATTGATAATTTATGAGTTAGTTTAACGTAAAAATTAGGAAATCATTATTATTCATATAAAATAGCTTTTTACACAAGCATGAAAGATACATTAATTTATAGCTTTGTGGCCATATTGCCAAAAAGGGGCATGTAAAAGACGATTATTTAAGAATTCCCCCTAACGATCAAGGACATTACAATGAGATAATTGATGTAAAAAAATGTAGAAATATATTATATTATCAAATAAAGAAGTCAATTTATTCATTGTTCAAAATTTTCCTTATAAAAACTAAAGAAATTTTAATATGAAATTAGGCAAGGCCTATGAACGGGGAAGTCGTTAAAAATTCCTTTCATTCTTTCCGTTTTAAAGGTGTTATTCGGTATTACATGCACCGCTTCCGTTTTCACTCGGAACACTCGACGATTATCATTTATCCGAAAAGTTGAGATTTGTTCCGTTATCGGAATACCCCGCCTATTATCATTGAGTTACATTGTAAATGGCGGCGCCCCGACTAGAACTGACACTGAAAATTTCATTGATAGGTATAGAATTCTATATATTTTTTAATTGTTTTTTATTTGATTTTCTTTTACATATACACGTGTAGTCTATAGCCGGGCAAGCCAAAGCCCGGACCCGCTTCGCGGGCCCGGTCTTTGACTTCCCCGTATAACATTTAGAATAGAGGTGTATTAATTATTATTCTGAAAATAAGTCCGAACACGTGCTAATTTATGTTTTTTTAGTTTTCAGCTAATACCTAATATTATCCTTTATCCGACTTGACTGTGATGCCAAGCAGAAACTTTTTAAGACACACAGATTATTTAAATAATGTTTCAAAGTCTTGATAGGTTAAGATGGGTTATGAAATAACACACATTTTATATGGTTTCTCATAAAACATTAAAATGCACGCCACATACACTATTTAATTGTCACTTCACAAAATTAATAAACATTGATGGTATAAACTTAAAAAGCTACTTAAATTACGATAATTTCATAATTTTATGTGATACTTTTACTATGTCATGGATTGGTACTAAAACGTCCCGGTTGAATGATACTGAAAACTATAGCTGGCATTAAAAATAACAATTAAGCGGTCACTCGATCACGTGTCAAACTGTTTGACACTTACCGCCTTGCCAATACGCTTTCAAAGGAATACTGATTGTGTAATATTATGTAATACATATGGGTAATAAAATTGTATCTTTAACACCCTGCTGTTTCAATTTAAATTACTGATGAAAAAGTCATTGTATGATACCTTGAACAGGACTTTTGGTTATTGAATTATTAGTCCCGCTAACTTTGTATATCTGTTATAAATATCAATTCACATTTGAAGTACAAACCGCTTTAATTCATCACAAAAATTCTGTTTTCTGGGTGACATAACTTATACATGAAAGCACTCTTAGATAATATGAATGACACATATCAATTCAAATGAAATCAAACTAACTGAAATTTTCAAAAATAATATATATCCTATACCTAATGAGTTGTGAAAAAATCCTTTGTTAAATGGGTGCCGCCATTTTAAAATCCTTTTGAGCTAAATAAAGATGTCAGAGCGCTTTAAATGAGCGTCTAATTATTCAGACTATTGCTAGCAGATGCATACTAAGTAACACTTCCGGTGAAAGAATGATGTACAGAATTAGATAATAAACCTGCATTTCATTGATAAGAATTAAACAAGTAACGATCATAAATAATATGAAATTAGGCAAAGCCTATGAACGGGCAAGTCAGTTAAAAATCATTTAGTTTTCCGTTTTAAATGTGTCATTCGGAATTTCATGCACCACTTCCGTTTTCACTCGGAACACTCGATGATTATTATTAATCCGAAAAGTTGCAATTGTCCGTTATTGGAATACCTCACCTTTTATCATTGAGTTACATTGAAAATGGCGGCGCCCAACTAGAACTGACACTGAAAATTTCATTGATAGGTATAGAATTCTATATATTTTTAAATTGTTTTTTATTTGATTTCCCTTTAAATATACACGTGTAGTCTATAGCCGGGCAAGCCAAAGCCCGGGCCCGCTTCGCGGTCCCGGCCTTTGACTTCCCCGTATCAAAAAAAATACTTAACATATCCCTTTTTGATAAATTAGCACATGAAAAATAATGTTAAAACAACAACTGTGATTAGAGATTAACAACAATGGCGGACGGGATTTTCAAAATGCCGACGCATGCGCAGTGGTCCCCCTTTACGTTCCGATGATAGGTTGAACACCACCAATTTATTCTTTTTGTTTGTAAAGAGCTTTCCACGCCATAGGTAGCACCTAATTTCATATTAATCATGTCTTTTATAGCCTTCAAGTACGCAATATGTAGTCTATCGTTATTGAGCTTTTGCTCTATGCAGAATGCGCATGGGCGAAATGCAACATCGGTTGCTATGGAAAAATTGTATTGTAAAAGGTCTATAGATCTACTGATAAATGGATGAAAATTGAAATTATAATAACAACTTTCTTTTGTTGTTTTACTGAAAAAAAGTTTTAAACACATTTTGAAAAATAAATTATTTAATTAAACATATATGTGGGAGTTGTCATATATACATACATACAATCCAAACCACGCACCTATGTGTTACTGATCAATACCCCACCCATTCATTAAGCACTACTAACCTTTAGTCCTATAACATAAGACGTTTCCGTTCATACTACGTACACTCCAACGTCTTATCGGCTTCTTCATAAGTTCCTTTAGCAAAACGCGCAGCGATTTTGAAGCGCTATATAAACCGTCGTAATTTATTACAAAAACAATATTTTGAGTAAACAGATATACAGACAGTAAATTTAAACATTTTTGCATCAATGTGCAGCAAAAAAATAAATGACTCACCTACGTATGTAAATAAATCCAATCCAATTTCAAATCACACAAATTTCAGCCTGTCTGCTGTCCATTTCCTCCACTTCTCGGAACAGTAACAACCGAGGGCGCCCGAATCGATATAATTATAATTCATTTTGACGAAAAAAAATTTTACAGCAGAAAGATTAGTGATCGAGGCAATCCTCAGTCACTATTAAAAAAATTAATTTTTTGGGTAATGATATAAAGTATTAGGATATTTTCTGTCACTTTTCTGTCACTTTTCTTAGTTTAAAAATATTATCACCGTTTATTATATATATAAGTAGATATGTATACACACAGATATACATACACTCAACTCCATGGTATACAGTATATAGTTGTATGAATATAATCGATTAAAGAGCAAGGACACCTCATTGTATCATCAAACTTGTTGATTTGTAAATTACATTTCCAAAAATGCTTTGAATCACCGTTCAGCCACAAAATATTGCTGACGATTTTTTTTCTAAAGTATTTTCTTGAGATAGATTCCTTCACGAAGAATAACACTAATGTTTCTTAACTCTTTAGATGAACCTTTTAAAATGTTAACCCCGCAAGATCCTACAAACTTAATACAATAATGGTGCTTTATGTCCTTTATACATGTAAATAAAACAAAAGAAACAGTAAGAATCCCTAAAGAAAGTCCAACACGGCAAAATTGAAAATGTTGCAGGCTTGGCCTGATTGGGCTTGTTCATGGACGGTACTGTCAAGTGCAAACTACTGACGAATAACATGGCGGATCATGGGCTTGCCACTGGTTCTTGTTGCTGGATCGTGTAGGAGTTGCGTTCATTGAACGCCGCCTTTCCTTTTTGATCTTGTTTATCATAATTTGTTCATAGAAGATTGGCCGTCCAGTTTTTTTTTTTTAAATCATATATGGCATTAGATCCTCTGTTCTGATTTGCTTAGCGCAGGCGTGTACAGTAAAAAAAATTCAAATCAGGTTCATTATATATCTCGCAGTCCGTTAACGGCGACAATAATAATGAATGTACATAGGTATCTTCTTCTACCGTCTAAAATTCAGTCCAAAACAGGCATCGTTTGATATGTGAGCGAGGCAATCCCCATTCACAGTCAAACATGTTTCTGTCTTTTACACGGGATATACTAGTCTTGAAGATTTTTGATAAGTTTGCGAATTTTTAAGATCCAAAGTTGTGCAATTTCAGGACCAGGATGAATGCCATCAATATACAAGTTGTAATTAAAATAATATCGAGATCGTGATCCTTTTTTCGTTTTTGTATTTTTTTCTAAATCCAATGAAAATTTAGGCGTATACATGGAATTGTATGAGTCGACCAGTTCGTTAAATTTTGCTACTAAATCCTCCAGATCTTTATCATCGGAGTCAGAGAAACCTTTCAAAGTATTCCAAGTTTTCATTGAATATACCGGACATTGAAGAAATTGTACACGTGCGGAAGAGTTAATCTGTAATACTGAAGTGTGCATTTTTACCATCTTAGAAAAAACGTCTTCGGCAGAGATATTCCTGAGACTAATTGTTTTATTACGTTCTAATTTTGTAAAGTCACATGTACCAAGCCAAAGCAAGACCAATGGAGCTTTTAAATCTTTAAGCTTAACTTCAAGACGGCTTAGTAAAGCTGCATCTTCAACTCGCGCTCCACTCTTCCAAATAATATCCAAGTAATCCCTTCGTTCAAGATGACGCGATAAATACCTTCCTTTACTGTCAGTTACTAAAAAACAACGACTTCCTGTATGGTGGTAATCTTCTACACAGCATCACCAAGCTTTCGATTTGTTTTTTTTTAAGTTATTCACAGACATATTCAAAGTGTGAATATATTACAATATCAAAAAAGTATTCCAGTTAACTGTCAGCCAAGTTTTATATAACCTGTTACAAATCCTAGACAAAAAAGGAGAGACGAAAGTAGCGTCTTTTAATAATCCATGTTCAAAATTCACTTAATATGATATTAGAATACAACGTAAGCGTACCTTAGTACTTCATGAAAGATAATAGAACTCTCAGCCATGTGATGATCGGAAGATCGGAATACTACAAAGAGATAGATTTTCGGGTCACATCAATTACGTCGTCATTGAACAGAACAAGCAGGCGCTGTACATCATTTGTAATTTTGCGGACACTTTATACATACATGTACACCATTCAATAATAAATGATTGCAAACAGTTTTTCAACCAGTATATAAAATCATTATGGTCTTGATAACTGATTTTCAACGAATAATAAATTATCTAAAAAAATGTCAATGAGTATCTAAAATTATTAGTTTTTCATAAATTACTAAATGTTTATCTTGTAATAAAAAAGTAATATGTTAAGGTAGACGAAATGTTCATGTATTTCTTCTTAAAAATTAATTGCCTCTAAGTTATCACATGCAGACCCAAAAATGAATCTATTTAACGTGAATGAAATTTATTTCACGTGATCAAAAAAGCGCAAGAAGTCTTTGAAATACAGATGAACATCAACATTATGTGCCAAACAGTGCACATTAATTTCATCAGGGTATTTCTATTTGAAGGACCCTGTTTTCATTAACATATTTTCTATCATGATGTTGACAACATAAACATTTTCACGATAACATAAAAATGTCGATCCTATCTGCGAGGTTTTACTATATAGTACATATATTTACAGTTTAACTGGTTAATTAAGTTTATGTGGACAACGTAAAGCATGAACTGCAATAAGCTGTTCTATTTTAAGATGTTTGGAAAATGAAATCTTATTTCTATTATAGATATTGAACATTGAATGAGAATTGTCTCGCAAAACCATAAATGCAAAACTTCCAACAAATTCAAGGAAATAATATGAACCAAATAAATAACTTTTGTTTGCAAATTTCAAAGTAATATATCATTTCTGTTATATATTCCTTTCACGATGATTAAATATCTGTGTAAACGCACAAATGAAAAAAAAATCGACTACATTGCACTATAATCCAATCATCAAGAGACAAACATGCAGAAAAATTAATTTCGTCTAAAGTAAACCGAAATTTTAATTAACCACATGTATACAGGTAACATGGCCGAATGTATATAGCGGTGAAAATGGTATAGATTGTATTGGATTGGATTTATTTACATACGAAGGTGAGTCATTTAATTTTTTTGCTGCACATTGATGCAAAAATGCTTAAATTTACTGTCTGTATATCTGTTTACTCAAAATATTGTTTTTGTAGTAAATTACGACGGTTTATATAGCGCTTCAAAATCGCTGCGCGTTTTGCTAAAGAAACTTATGAAGAAGCCGATAAGACGTTGGAGTGTACGTAGTATGAACGGAAACGTCTTATGTTATAGGACTATACTAACCTTGTAGTCAGGGTTGGTTTTGTCCGGACTTTTACCAATTGTTGGAGCCTCGTCGACATAATATGTTCGTAAAGGTATACAAACTGTTTTGATATATTCATTAAATATATTTTTTCTACATGACACTTTTGCATTTCGGAGACATTTGCAAATATTAATCATTTTTAGAATTATGATTTACAACCGGAAGTTAAATAATAGCGCTCGTAAGAATAAGCTAGTCATGAACTTTTTTTCAAAAAATCTTTTTTTCTAAAATGCCAAATGTATACAGTATGCAAAATTAATAACTCTATATTTTGATAATCAAAAATACCTTGTGAACCTAACTTTACTGATCTAGTTAACTATTTACCGAAATATTTTGTTAGATTATTAGAATTAGGGGGATACTAATCGACGGTCTCCGGTCTCCGGTCTTCGACGGTCCTCGAAGACCGTCATTTGTAGGGGGGCAATACACAGTTTTCAAGGCTTCTCGGCAAACAAATGACTGCGCCACAATCAAAACCTCACACACAAGTCTGTAATCACACACCTGAAATAAATGCATTTCATATTTAACATATACATATGTATCTCACAGCAAACAATTAAAAATACATGTCCACCTTCTAGTTTTCTGGCACATAGCCCTGTGTTTTTCATTGTTTTGGTCGCGAAAATCAACGACAAAAATAGCGGATTACCCCTATTCGCAAAATACAACAATATATTAACGTCAAAAGATTAAATCACAAGCTATAGTGATTCTTCCTTCTTAAACAATGCACAATCTGAAAATAACATCCAAACGGGGAGTCATGCACCTACTTTTTTCACTATTTTAAGTCTTCTGCATACCCTTTAAATTGAAGAGCTGATTCACCGCCTAGCTCCAAAAACCACATGTTCGCATCCGACAGGTGCTCTCTCAAAAAAGCAAGGGTTAACGCCACTAAATTCAATTTTACCAAATAACTGAAACACAATACTAGTCATTGAAACTTGAAATATAGTAACTATAAACATTTAGAACCTCAAATATCCACTTCAATTTCAAAACTGTCTCTTATTTGTAAATTCCACCCTGGCCAATTCGAAACTAAACAGCCGAAACTGTGTACTGCCTCCTAGGTGACCGTCGATTAGAATGTTATAACACAAATCGACGGTCTCAATATTATATACGTAATTAAATTTAAAAGACAGAATGACAAATAGGCAATAACAATTTTATTTTCAGTGATTAATGTCAATAGTTTAGAGTGATTAAATGCAAAAAATACAGTAATAATGGGAAAAAAATGAAATGTTTTGATGATTATTAATGTATTTGTCACAGGGTCAAATATTTCTTGTGGAAAAGAAACAAACTCTGGGCGTAGGTTCGACGTTTTTAATGAATCCAAGTAAAAATGGTCTAAAAATATAATAGATTAATAATTATACATCTTACAAGTACAATACATATAAAAACAAAGTACATTGAAATAACAATATATACACAATCGACGCGGCTTAAGAAAATACAAAAATACATATCTGAATCTGAATCTGAATGTGTACACTGCAGAACCTTCCGGTATGTACGTAGCGGGAGAGAGGAGCTAAGTAATTTAGTAGCACTGTTGGAGAGCTGTTTTAAAGCTCTGTACTGTCTCTGCGCACACAACGGCACTGTCTAAATTATTCCAATCACTAATAGTCTTAGGAAAGAATGAATGTTCAAATTGGTCACTTTTTGAGATAATAGGTTTATAGCACTTATGATGGTTTATAGCTTGTTTTTTTTTACATAAATTAGATTACAATTAATATCTTAATCTTAATACTATTTCTTACCACAGCGTCTGTTATAACGAAGAATTAAAGATCTTTACTTATATAAAGTATTTCAATATAAATTGAAATATAAAGTAAGAAGTAGATCTAATGTTAAATAAATTTAACTAGTTATACTAAACGTCTGACTCGTAAGAGATGACTGTAAAGTGTGAGCGGGACAAGAAAAGCAAACAGTGCGCAGAAGTAAAAAAATTTAAATGAACCAATGGATATCTCTCTCACATAGAATCATACATAACAAACACAACAATTGGATAAGTTACAAGAAAGAACGAGTGACTAGTGTTCACGATATTGCACGGGTGAGATCGACAATGTACACCACTGACGGAAACTGTCGATTTTCACCGATTCAATACCGGAAGTTAAAATTACACGATAAAAACCAAACGAAACCGAATACAAGGTTAGCTTTTAAAAAAGCTAGTAGCGACTCGCTTCGTAATTTTTTTTCAAGGGGTGTGTTTAAATGTAAAAATGACAGTTCTGTTAGCTAAAGAGACTTCAGCGAACATCAAAATAAAAGTGAAGTCAACACTGGCCCGGTGCCCGATGGCCAGTGTATATAAGTTCAGGCCAGTGTAAATTTAAGAAAATTTTGTTAATTATTTAGTAGAATAAATTCAAAACTGGAATTCGGGCCAGTAAATTCAAAATCTTAAACTCATTGACTGAAAGTGACATATAAAGTTCTCTCAGTTTAACCAAGATGAGTATGAGTATATATGAAGGTGCATGTAAACAGATTGAATGAAGAACCTATGTCTATGCACATTTACTATATGGCCTGTTGACCTTGACCACAAAATGTTAGATAGGTAGATTTCATAAAGATGTCTCTTTATACAAAATTAAGTTGTAATACATGTATGTTATTTAGTATTGGAATGAGAGGCACAAGTCCTAAAGTAAACACAAGTTGTCAATCAATTCAGCCAGAAAAGCCGGGATCCTATTAAAAAATATAGGGATCCCAGAAATTGACCAGGCTAAGAAGATGTTTTTCAGATAAGCCGGGATCCTATTAAAACATATAGGGATCCCGGGAATTGACCAGTTCAAGAATATAGTTTTCAGAAATGCCGGGATCGTATTAAAATGTAAATAGATCTCACGGATTGGCCAGTTCAAGTATATAGTTTTCAGAAAAGTTGGGATCGTTTTAAAACATATAGGGATCCTGGGATTTGACCAATTCAAGAAAATAGTCTTTTATTTTTCCAATTAATTAGGCATATAATTATAAGTATTGTTATTTCCGCATTTTAAGTTTGTTAATAAATAGTTCTAAATATATCTATATTCTAAGTTAAATTAATTTAACGTTCATTACATACAATAAAAAAATTAACATTTTATGGCCTTTCATTACGACAACAATCAACACAAATATAGTTCATTAGGTTTTTCCTCCATATCTTATACGATCCCGGATCCCGGGCGTCCCGGATCCCGGCCAGTAAATACATACACTAAATACCGGAAAGGATAAAATGACCGGAAAAAAGGAAAAATAAAAAATGCACAGAACCAGATGTACACTTATGTTAATAAACCAAACGAAAACTTACTACAGAGAAAACAGGTGAAATCGCTAAATCAGAAGTCAGTTTAAATATGATTTATTGAAAAGAATTCATAAAGACAAACATTTTAATCATCATTATATCTTTGCGCTCAAAACAATACTTGCTGATTTTTAAAAATGGCGTGAAAATTGAAGGTTTTTTGACGCTATGTAAGATTAAATTTGATTGGCTAAATAATTTGGGATCCTAGCCCTGATAGATAAATTTTGTAGAAAGCTGGAAGCCAAGCTTCGATTAAATTTTTGGATAGCTTCGGAGTTTTAGGTTGTTTCTCAGTAAAATCCTACCGTAATACCGGCTCGCCGTGGCGAGCCGGCAAAAACGCGCGTGCACGATGTTTCCACTTTAACAAAACTATGGAAATCCACGGCTGCCATTACTATATAATTTCAATCTGTGACATATTAATAGAATTTAGATATTGTGTTAGTTCAGTTGTGATTGAACAATGATCAATTAATTGTCTTAATGAAATAAATACATTTTTTAAAAGAAAAAAAAAGTGAGATAATGTATCTGAAAAAAATCACATGAAAAGTTAGAAAAGTAACAAAAATATATTTAAAGAAATTTATTAGAATTGAAAAAATCGTCAACTTCTGTCTGTAATTTACTATCTAAGGGAGAATGCTCGTTCATATCCATGTACCAAACTCCGACGCCTTGGTCCCCCTTAGTTGCGCTACAAGTTGGCAATATTGACCCAGACATTTGAATGTTCAATGACCTTCCGTCGGAGAAGAAAATTTTAAAGATATTACCAAAACACTTGCCAAACTACCAAGTATATGGTTAATATTATTAAGAAATGTTTCAAACATCGGAAATTCAACGGTCAATTGATCAATTTTGTTTATTTTGATCTAAAAATAACTTAATTATCAGGTTGAATGATTTGACCTTTACAAAACATCTTTTCATTGGTCTAAATTTATTTATGCATCATATTGGCATAACAAATTTTTATTGGTCGTTTATATCATCGGCGGTAAAATATTTTCGTTCTTTTCTCCTTGACAATATTTGTCATTCTGTATAAGTTGACCATTAGGATCACATGTTGTTTAAAATTAATTTTTGTTATGTGTTTCAGGAAATGTAAAGCATCCACCACTTCGTCAAAAATGTTTCCGGTATTTGGGACACACATGTTACAGCCTTTCCGGGAATTAACATTTCTAGATTAAGTTATAGAATATCACAGGGTCATGTTGACTTAAGGTCCGATTACATTTTATTACATGTTGGTACTAATATATGACGTGACTTGTTCACATACTGTAGATGAAATTTTATCTTCTTTCAATGATCTAATTTCTAATGTACGTCAACATTCTTCTGGAAATATTATTGTTTCAGCTATTATTCGTAGGCCTATAAATTTTGAGGTTACAGGCAACAGGATCAAAATTCTAAATAACAAACTGGCTCTGCTATGTAAGGATAGGCATGTTTTCTTTATTCGGACATTCAAGCCCTTTCTTAAGTGTGTTATTCCTCGTCGGGAATATTTTGCTATTAAGGATGGGGGTTTGCACTTGAATTTGGAGGGTACTAGGCGCTTAAGAGAATTTTTTATTAATACGATTTCACATTTAAAATAAAAGATTGTGGAAGTGCTTTACATTATGTTGAAAGCCTGTTTATGTAATTTAAAGAATAACTTGCAACAAGAGATTTTTGTCAGTATTTTAAAAGTCTATTGTCTTGGGTTTTCATAGAAAATAGGTTTATAATGTTAATGTTCTTGTCTTAAATTGCCTGAGACATATTATTTTCCAGGATAGGCTTCTTCTTACAAAATGGCTATGGCCACTTTGAAGATTGTTCTACTAAGGACATGATAAAGTTAGTCTCTTAGTGAAATGTATTTTGTTGTATTTTGTATTACATATGCTTTGTTTTCTTTGTATGGCCTTGGGTTTGGCTTTATGGAGAATATTATATTTGAATGATTATAAGTGTATTTGCAAGTTGAATAACAAAGCATTTTAAATTGATGACTTATGAAAGTCACACATTGATAATTTAATTATATGTGCTTTGTGAATTAAATATGTGATTCAAGTGATCCATGGTACACGTATACCTAAATACATTCTTTAACCTGAACTTTGCTTTTGTCTTTTATGAATGAAAACTTATAATTTTGTTTATTTTGATCTAAAAATAACTTAATTATCAGGTTGAATGATTTGACCTTTACAAAACATCTTTTCATTGGTCTAAATTTATTCATGCATCATATTGGCATAACAAATTTTTATTGGTCGTTTATATCATTGGCGGTAAAATATTTTCTTCCTTTTCTCCTTGACAATATTTGTCATTCTGTATAAGTTGACCATTAGGATCACATGTTGTTTAAAATTGAAATTTCCCACCCTACAGTACCCACCCTTTAAACATTTAGATACGTTTTATATGAATGAATAAAAGTATTTGGATATTGGTTCATTCATTGATGTATTTCAGTGTTTAAATGGCAACATGTGTTAATTGTATGTACTGTAAGTTGATTGACATTTATGTTGTTATGGTAGCTATTATGTTGTTGATGTCTTTGCCTGAGACTCATTGAATCTCAGGAAAGGCCAAATCTTGCAAGCTGGTAACGGCCAGTCTTGAAGATTATACTACTAAGGAGATGTTATGACAATCTCTTAGTAGGTCTTTATGGCGAATATTATATTTGAATGATTATAAGTGTATTTGCAAGTTGAATAACAAAGCATTTTGAATTGATGACTTATGAAAGTCACACATTGATAATTTAATTATATGTGCTTTGTGAATTAAATATGTGATTCAAGTGATCCATGGTACACGTATACCTAAATACATTCTTTAACCTGAACTTTGCTTTTGTCTTTTATGAATGAAAACTTATAATTTAATTGAATTTTAATTGGACCGTGTCCTCTGCATTTCAGATTGCAAAAAGCAATCGCAACATCTCAGCTATTATTCATTATAACTAATCCGAAGTTTGACGGAAATGGCCGGGAAGTCGCGATTGTGCAAATGTAAAACTCGTGAATAGTGCGACCCACTGGTATTTGTCTTTCCAATTTACATTGCAAACATCATGCTAATAGGGTGTATAAACAACCATTCATTGCGACACAAATGATCAAAACTTTGCTTACTTTCCAACTTATAAACACTTTCAGAGTGATCTCATCATCTTTAAAAGTTTATCAGAAAGGGCGCACCGCTTGTTTTTGGACATTGGATCGACACATTGTACCTGTAACCTGCCAATGGTGCGCTTGAAAAGGTTGTCCCTTCTCTTAGTCTGAGAAGCTGTTCAAATATATATGAGCTTGAAAATGGAGTGATATAGCCCCACTGCGTGATAGCCCTAACTGCGTTAGTCACTCAGTAGATATATGGTACGTAATACAGTCTAGCAGCTGCAAAATCAGTCATTAAAGGCGTACAACATTTAAATTATTTCATAAATTATGAATATCTTTACTTTTCTTAAAATCTTAGTATATTTTTAGTATAATTATATTGACATTGTGTCGTATTACAAGAACATACTGACTTTGGTGCACCAAACATTTCATAAAAACAACCTCTCTGTAGTGCCTTTGTAGCTGACCGTTCATAGGCCGTGCCTCTCTATATGTTCATTTAGATGACAGCCTTGTTACCATTCTTACATAGTCTTGCTTCTTGTGAACTCAAAGTTACTTTTTTCGCCAATTATTCTTGGAATTTAAGGATACATGTATACTTATTCCATCAATGTAGATACATATAGTTTTCATGAGCGGGTTCAATATTTCTCCTTACACGATCGTTTGATATGATGTTTGACCTTGTCACATGGATTTTTTTAATTCATTTGCAACAACTTATAAATGTTATCATAATTTGATCTAGTGCAATTGTGCCGATGAAGCTATTCCTATATTGGGAATGAACGGGTTCGTATCTCCAGGTAGTGACTCCTCTATCTTTTACTATATGTCTTCAACTAACCAAGCATTGTAACCATCAAAGTGGCATTATGCTCATTTGAATGTAAATCATACAGGTGAGAACACAGGCAAAAGTCAAAATAACTGTCTCCATTTACCATCATTATGTTCAAAATTACATTTTATTATGCAGAACTTATCAATATGCCAGGTGTCTTGCGGACATTTCAATATTACGGAAGAGCATTAGTGCCAGGTGTATGTTTTTTATTAACTCGAAATTTCGAGTTACTAACTCGAAATTTCGAGTTACTAACTCGAAATTTCGAGTTACTTATCTTGAAATTTCGAGTTACTAACTCGAAATTTCGACTTACTAACCCGAAATTTCATATATGGGGAATGAACGGGTTCGTATCTCCAGATAGTGACTCCTCTTTCTTTTACCATATGTCTTCAACTAACCAAGCATTGTAACCTTCTAAGTGGCATGTATTTGCATTTGATCAGACTTGTCAATATATAAAACGGAATTTTTTTTTGTTGCAGTTCTGTTGATAATGACGGTGTTTCTATCTTACACGTTAACGTTATGTCTCATTCTTACATCAACTTAGATTAAACTTATTAAATTTAGTTTGATAGTGTAAAAGCTATAAGCTTATTGAAACACTCTCGAATCCATTCCTGGAACCAACCAGTACTAAGCAGTGAGTTTTTTGCTCAGGGAAACATCTAATTTAATGGATTGCTCCTGACGGGGTTTGAACCCACACGGCCAGCAATCTTTATATGACTAGTCCGATCGTTAACCACTCGGCCACATTGCATTCTCACATGAGTACAGTGCATATATTCTAAATATATTAATTTATTTTATGACAGCTGAGTCTTTGCTTAATAAGGCAAGAGGGCCGTGATGGATCTGAAATCGCTCACCTGAATATAGAAATTATCCATGACAAGGAACAAGTTATATTGTTAACTATAACAAACAAAAATAGATATAAAATCTAAATCTTAAACTGATATAACAAAGTTCATATTTGGATCTGAAATAGTGCATGTGTAAAAACTTTACTGGTTGCCAAAAGATGTGTACATATAAAGGAAATCAACGAGGGCAATTTTTACCTCAGGGCTTTAACAAAGATTTGAACAAAGATGGTAGACACTCACTAGAAGATGTTTCATGCTTAATATCTAAGCTCTAGAGTCTAGCAATTTTTGTGTGTGTTTTTTTGAAAAGAGACTTTTTAAGTTTTTAAATTTACATATAAGGAAAATCAATCATCCCCCAGGGGGGGCAAATTTTGACCCCAGTGATTTTTATTTAAACAAACTTGGTAGGCACCCATTTGAAGATTGTTAATGCTAAATATATCAGCTCTAGGACCTTGGAGCTTTTTTAAGACCTTTTCAAGACCTATATACGTATAAGGAAAATCAATGATCCCCCCTTGGCCTGCCAATTTTGTCCCAAGGAATTTTATTCGAACATACTTGATAGACACTCACTAGAAGATGTTTCATGCTTAATATCTGAGCTCTAGCTCTTTGGATTCTTTAAAAGAATATTTCTAAGTTTCTTTCGTTTAGTTGCCATGACAACCAGAGTTCTGAATGAAATTAAAGTCTCTGACCAATTTTTAAAGTGACCACCAAAGGAACATTTCTGTGAAGTTAAGATGAAATTGGCTTAGCGGTTTATGAGGAGATGTCGTTTAAAGTAAAAGTTTACGGACGGACACAAGACGAATTGTGATCACAAAAGCTTACCTTTTTAAATTTTGTGACAGGTGAGCTAAAAATAGTGGGAAGTAAATTTTCAACAAGTTTTATACCCCCAACTAGTTCTGTAAGAGAGGGGACAACAAATAATACACTAATCAATTATGTACATTTCTTTATTATACATCATACATATACATTAAACAAGTCATACATATATGCTAACCTATCAAACAAATATATTTTAAATTCTTATCACATGGCAAAAAAATGAGTTTGAAAAGAAAATATGATTTGTGTAGCAAAATGTCAACAAAATGGTTGAATTTTTTAAGGCTTAATGGGCCTTTAAAACAAATAGTTACAACAATTTAAAATGTATGTATAAGTGTCATGTCACATAACATAACTTGTTATAAAATAATATAATCTTATTTTCATAAAAGGATTGCAATACCTTGTAATTATACAATTAACAATATTAAAGAAACTCCACTAAGGTTTATAAGCCTAAAACATAACATTCTAATTTTCACAAAAATAAACATGAGCACTTTAAACAGAAATATAAATTAAATATAACAAAGAAATATACAAGAAATACACTGAAAAGTGTATGTTTGGGCTATTCTCAGTCCGATTTGATTGAAAAGCGTTTCAACACTTTTGAATTTTGGATCATTTTTCACTATAATAATAATAATTCTGGAAAAAGGGAGCGAGATAATGATCTTAAATTTTGCTTATAGGTCATTTATATAGATCTACATCAAATGGAGATCTACATCAAATGGAGTAATAATTTCAAAAAAATTATTTCCAGTCCCGGCATGTCAAGAATCCTCCGTGGAGTCCCTTTAACATGTAATATTATGTACTATATACATTCAATCAGAATTTCATGTAAGAAACACATTCAATCAGAATTTCATGTAACAAACACATTCAATCAGAATTTCATGTAACAAACACATTCAATCAGAATTTCATGTAACAAACACATTCAATCAGAATTTCATGTAACAAACACATTCAATCAGAATTTCATGTAACAAACACATTCATTCAGAATTTCATGTAACAAACACATTCAATCAGAATTTCATGTAACAAACACATTCATTCAGAATTTCATGGAGCAATCAGACATACGTAACATATGTTTATAACATATCTTCACCTTGGTATATACTAATATCAGCAAGTATAAAAAACTAACATACCATTCATAACATGTAGTTATATCATAACTGTCTGAAAGCATTAAATCTTTATTTTAGCTGAACCCGGAGGTACTGAACCCAGAGGTACTGAACCCAGACGTACTGAACCCAGAGGTACTGATTCCGGTAAACTACATTCATCATGAATGAAGTGTAAACATGACAAGTATCCGTTGGTTACCCAGGACAGAGGATTACAACATAACTTTTGATTAATTTCATGTAACATATGTTTAACAATACATTTAAAATTACATATCATAATTATGTTAACATCAGCAGAAATATAACTTATGTATACCTATAATGTTATTATGTCTTGGTACTAAAATATGACACATTGTTTAGTTAAAAAGTTCTAATTGAACTTCGTTTTTGGGGGTATAAAAATCCATATTAATGAAGTGTAGTTTTCACACTGACTTTCGCTATATAAAATCTTTTTAAACACTGTCAACAGGACTGTGTGCTTGACTATCAACAGTGATGGATAATGCAGTATTTTCAAAAAGGGAAATAATTCTGTCAATATTCATTTTATAGTCCATGATCCTCAAACAGTGACTTCCTATTACTCTCATATATTACTCTCATAAAATCAAGTAATTTAAAATATAATTCTGAATACGTCGAAAATCATCAGTGGAGACCCTTTAACTTTACACTTTGAGTAATACTGACTAACAGTATTGACTTTTATCGTTTTGCAGAATTTTAATTTTTCACACTTTTTTCAACCTTTACAATATAATACAATCAAAGAAGAAATCTCTAAAATACAACATGTAAATGGTCCGCATCTCAATGAAACAATTTATGTATACCATTTACTTGTCCTATTTATCATGTAACAGGTATTCATTATTATACAATTGACTATTCCTCTATATCATATAACCCTATATATTATATCATTGGTAATAATATATACTGTTCCCTTGTCCTATATATCATATAACAGGTATTTATATAAACCATTCCCTTGTCCTATATATCATATAACTGGTATTTAAATTATATCAATCATTTGTCCTACATGTATATATCATATTTGGTATTTATAAATATCATTCACTTTCCCTATATATCATATAACTGGTATTTATATATTCCCCTGTCCTATATATTGTATAACTGGTATCTATTTATAACATTCCATTATCCTATACACCATATAACTGGTATCAATATACATGTATATCATTTACTTGTCCTATAAATCGTGCAACTAGTATTTGTTTATATCATTCCATTATCCTATACATCATATAACTGGTATCAATATATATCATCCACTTTTCCTATATATCAAATAACCGGTATTTATATATAACATTCAATTACCCTATACACCATATAACTGGTATTAATATATATCATTACATTGTCCAATATATCATATAACAGATATTTATTCATTCAGTTACATTAATCTTTTACTTCTTCTGCCCTTGTACATTATGATATAACTGGTATTTATATATACCTGATTCCCCTGTCCTTTATATCATATAACTGGTATTTATATATACCATTCCAGTGTCATACATATTTATATGACTGGTATTTGCATGCTATCTTTTACTTCTTCTAACTTTTATGACCATGTCAATTACATTAAACATCTGTTTTATGATATTTCCATTAAATTTACTTATTCATTAATTTATTTACTTGTTTTATTTTCAAATCTATTTATGCATTTATAATTAGAACATTACTTTTTACAAATCATATTCTTTTTTCACAAACTATCCCTGATCTTTTAAAAAAAACAGTTATCTATAATTTCTTTATATTTCTCTGCATTTCTTTATTTATTTAAAATCACATTTGAATATTACTTTCATTAATTTTAAATTTATTACAATGATCAGAAATTAATATTTAATGAACTGTTTTTGATGATTGTTATCTATCATATTGCACTACATTCATTATTTAACTTATCAATATGTAACTTTAGCATTATTATTTTTCTTTTTTGCTAATAATGAAAAGTCTATTTTTATATGTCTTTTATCATGAAATAATTAAGATTAAGCACTACGTTTACTGCATGTATTCTCCCTCACTATGTTAACAATTCGGATAATTTCGGATAATTTTTTTTTTCGAAAATGAAAAACCAAATTATCATCTCTCTATGTTCACTTCATGCATCCTATATCACTTTTTTGTTGAAAATATTAACAAATGATCAGTATCACGTTTAACATGAAATAACTGATCCTGGTCTTTTACATACTGTATAGCATCATTTACCTTCCCTCCTCTTAGTACTGATATCAATATTAACCTATCAACATTAAACTCCTCACCATCTCCTGTTATATAACAGCCCCTTACACTCACATCTACAGTATGAGGAATATGAGGAAGACTATCAACAAACTTCTGCCATGTTGTCAAACTCATTATGACATACTTAAGCTCAATGTTTTTTTAAACTCTTCATCTCTAAAGGTGACTGTAGTATATTGTCAGTTAACCTAAAATACCATAACTCAGTCTTACTGAGATTGTGTAACAATGGTAATACTGTGACTAGTCTCTTTGTTATGTTGGTATAATATAATTGAGATTTATTGTTATCATCTGCATACAATTCAAGTTCTTTTAATTTGTAAGATTTTCTAATAATATCAAATATTTTCTCATAATTTCTATTTTTCAATTTACCAAATATAAATATTTCAAGATTTGTAGTATCAACATCTATCACACTAACAGTATATCTCAAACAAAGGTACTGAAGTTGTTGATGTTTTGATAAATTTACATCATGCTGGTTCTCACACTCACATTTAACTTCAGTAAGATGTATTTGTTCAAGATGACTGGTTCCCTCAAGAAAATTACAAAATGTAGTAGTATCATCATGACTCATTGTTATACGACTCATACTTATTGCTACAAGATTGATCATACTAGGTAGGTTACTAACAACTGTTTTACACACTGGGTAATACTTGTCAGTGTAGGAGACACCATTAAGAGACAGAGATTTTAATGTTAAAGTATTTACTTCAATTGTCTCACAAATACAATTGTTTATCTCATTTATACTCTGTTCATTACTCTGTGATCCAAAATCATATGATATTGCAATTTTTTCAAGATGATGAAACATTTGTAAATATTTTGTAAATTTAACATTTTCTGTGTTGATTTTATCTACATAAATAGACAGAACAGAGTCAGGAACAATCTGATGCTGATCAATACCTGAACAAACAATATCGCAATACTGACCCAGTCTATCAATGACCAAATCTCCTACATAAAACACAGTATTACTACCTATACTACATGCTGCTTTGAATTCTTCCATTGACTCAAACATAAGCTTTTGAATATCAGCAATAAAACCATGATCGCTATAAAAAATGTTACTTATTGTCCTGTATTCCTGAACACGAGAGTCTTCTGACACAGTATCATATATGTATTTTGAAACATGTGTTGCTAATCTAGGTTCAAGACCAGATAGCATAATAATTACATTTGACTGCTCTAATATGTCATTTACTGTTAAACATTTCTGAAAAACCTCATTAATAAACTTCTTGGCTAATTCAACATTTCCTGTACTATCTGACAAACCAATTTTTGCATTGAAATTGATGCCAATATTCACTGCAGCCAGAAATTCTTGCATTGATTTGTGAATAAAAGAAAACAATGAGCTTGGTGGTTCTGATACAGATAAACTTGGACATTCATCTTCTGTAATTATTCCAAGTTTCAAGCAACATTCTCTTACTTTATCTGATATTTCTAGTTCATCAAACATACAAATGTCAAATGTCAAGGATTTATCCTTGGGACAATTAAATAGTGTCTCATAAGCCAACTGTGACACATAATAAATGAGATGGCTGTTTAATTTCAATATGTTTTTATCAGCTAAGGTTTCAGGAAGATCTACTTTCTGAGCACCCTCCATGAGTCGGGTACTTGTTCCTGCAGTTTTCATGTCATTCCAGGTAAAGAAAAGTTCTAACATGCCAGTGTAAATGGCACATTTTGAAGTTTCATCGAGTTTATCATCAAACCATAGACAAATCAGTTGCTGCAGCATAATTGGTAGCTGTTTTAAACTTTCCAGGGACTTTTCTGTTAGCTTTTGTTTACAAACCCTGGCATCTTTACTAGCATGTCTGCTGAAATTTAATTGTGAGACTGTTTTATCTACCATTTCACTCTCACATATCAAATCAAACCCTTTCAGATTCAGTATTTGTTCAATTTCTGTCTCACTTATTCCTAAGGTGTGAACTTTCCATGGCCGTGATGTAGTTACGATTGTGTAGTCTTTATTAACATCCTGTTTTGGGAGACCCATTGTCTGGAACTGATTGTAGGACTTTCTTTCAGAAGACCATTCATCTAAGCCATCAAGCAATATTATAATCTTTGCAGAGTCCTTTTTGAGAACTGGGCTTGAAATGTCAATATCATACTGATTTTTAATCATATCCTGGACACTGTCTATGTCTTGATTATGTCTTAGGGAGATATAAAACATGATATCAAATTTCTTCATTTCCTTGACTCCTTCAAACTTATCATTTACATTTTGTGCATCACTGTGTGCAGTACACCAACAATTGACCAAATATTTACAGAAACTACTCTTACCAGACCCTACATCTCCAAGAACATATATATGTTTCAAAGGCACGTCATTCTTTATGAAGATATCTGACATTGACTTGACCTCAATCTCCTTTGTCTCCCCTTTCTCTCCTTTTATTTCTCTTGTTATAGTGGGCCTAACATAAATCTCAAGGAAGTTACATTTCTGACCTCGTGATAGTAAAGGCATTGCTGGTACTTTTAGCAAAGTCTTACAGTATGATGCTATCAGCTCTTTCTGCCATTCTAAAATTATAATAAAGTAAAACATTTACATGACAAGCCACCACTAATGAGTGATTTAGATAATTAATGAACACATAATGAATCATTATTTTCAATGTATACTGTAGTCCTAGAAAAGATTTCGCGCATTTTAAGTTAGCGCTTTTCGCGGTAGGCATGATTACGCAAATCTTTATAGCCGCGAATATGTAACTTATAACAAATCCGCGAACATTTCTAGCTTCAACCAAATAAAAACATAAACTTTCCAAATATTTATTATAATCTACTTACACAATAACATATAAACACAGGTGCTATAGAAATGTGTAAAAAATTATGTAAAGTTCATCTCCTTACTAAACCACCACATGTTTTAGCTTGTAATCCATATTTACATTTCAATATACATGTACCTATAATGCACATAACAAAACAAAAAAAATCATGGAAAAATGTCAATTATAAGTAATTATCACGCTTATTCACATTATTTGCTAGTCACAACGTATACACGGTGCATATCCATATCTGTACCCTCTTTGTGAAATTTGCTCAAATTCTGCTAACAAGAGGGCCATGATGGCCCTGAGGTCGCTCACCTGTATATAGCCCCCCCCCAACCCCCACCCCCCCCCCCAACGTTGCAGAGCCAATTTAACCCAAGGGCTTTTATTTGCACAAACTTGGTAGACACCCATAAGAAGATGTTTCATGCTAAACATTTAAGCTCTAGCTCATTGGGCTTTTTAAAAGAAGATTTTTCTAAAGTTTTTACTATACACATATAGTTAAAAACAATGACACCCCTGGGGCCGGGCCAGTTTTGACCCCAGGGCTTTTATTTGAACAAACTTTGTAGACACTTACTAGAAGATGTTTCATGCTTAATATCTAAACTCTAGCTATTTGGGTTTTTTCAAAGAAGATTTAAAGTTTTTGCTAAACACATATATAGAAAATCAATGACCCCCGGGGCAGGGCCAATTTTGACCCCTGGGCTTGTATTTGAACAAACTTGGTAGACACCTATTAGAACATGTTTGATGCTCAATATCTTAGCCATAGCTCTTTGAGTTCTTTAAAATAATTTTTTAAGTTTTTACTATATGCATATAGGGAAAATCAATGACCCCCCGGGGCGGGGCCAATTTTCACCCCAGGGCTTTTATTTGAACAAACTTGGTAGACACCCATTAGAACATGTTTCATGCTAAATATCTTAGCTCTAGCTCTTTGGGTTCTTTCAAAGATGATTTTTTAAGTTTTTACTATATGCATATAGGGAAAATCAATGACCCCCATGGCGGGGCCAATTTTGACCCCAGGGCTTTTATTTGAACAAACTTGGTAGACACTCACTAGAAGATGTTTCATGCCAAATATCTAAGCTCTAGCTCTTATGGTTTTTTAAAAGAAGATATTTAAAGTTTTTTCTTTCAGAGTTTCAGAGTTTTGCATGGAATTAAATTCTTTGAACAATTTTTAAAGGTGACCACCAAAGGAACATTCCTGTGAAGTTTGGATGAAATTGGCTCAGCGGTTTATGAGGAGATGTCATTTAAAGCAAAAGTTTACGGACGGACGGATGATGGACCGACGGACGGACGCTGGACGAAAAGCGATCACAAAAGCTCACCCTGTCACACAGTGACAGGTGAGCTAAAAACATGCCTGATTTAGCCATTTCATATCCTATATAAAATACATTCATGATTAAGCCTTTTTATATTTTTTTAAATACCTGATTTAGCCTATTAATTTTCCATAAAACTACCCGTTTTATCCTTTTCATATTCTATATAACATACATGATTAACTTAAGCCTTTTCATATTCTATACAACATACAGTTAAACTTCGTTCGCTCGAACTCAGATCGCTTGAATACCGCCCTTCGCTCGAACTCATCACCCAGCTGCGGCAAAATTCCTATATAATATATATTGTTCTACCTCGGATCGCTCGAACACCCATAGCTCGAACACTCGAACCTGATCTCTGGTCTGTTCGGCAGAAATATAGTGTAAATCACACCTTTTTGGTCGAACACAAATGGACAACAGAAGTTGCGGGTCGACATGTTCTAAATAATTAACAGTCAGTGACACATGTTTTAAACACCTCGTGATCTTGACAAAGGCAATTAAGGTTAATTGATACGAAAAAAAAAGTGTTGTAATCGATTTGTTTGTTATGATACAATCTTTTATTTGCCGTCTTTAGTAACGATAAAAGGAAAATAACTCCTGAAATGCGCAAAAGTCAATAAATAAATGACGTTTACCTGGACGGCTTTAATTACAACCGTGGTTCATGTAATGTGAATTGTAACAGTGTAATCTATTTATAGAATGATACTTGTTCGTGTGTTTATTTTTGTAAATGACTACAAATAGAGCTGCTGTAATTTTATTTTAAATATTTTATTAATTCAATGCTTAAAGTAAAATTCACCCCATAATAAACATATACCGGTAAATATATTTTGAACAATGTTCACAGTTTGGATAATGATCGCCCGATTGAACTCAACCAATTACAATATGCATGAATATAGATTAACACAGTGTCCCGTTAATACTGTTTTCAATAGGATATGACATATTCGTCAAACGGATGTACTAACAAACAATTATATTAACGTATTTATCATTTGACCGATGTAAGCTGAACAACCTTTAGACCAATGTTCTATGTAATAATAGTTCAACCTCGGTTGGCTCGAACTATCGATCTCTCGAACAAATTTGCTCTCCAAGTTTGAGCGAACGAAGTTCGACTGTACTAGATTTAGCATTTCACATTCTTTTTAACAAACCTGACAGCGCCTTTTCACATTCTGTATAACATTCCAGATTTACCTTTTTCATATTCTATATAACATACCTAAATTAGCTTTTTCATATTCTATATAAAATACCTGATTTAGCCTTTATCATATTCTATATAACATACCTGATTTAGCCTTTTCTTTTTCCATATAACATACCTGATTTTGCCTTTTCATATTATATACTACTCAAAAATTTGCAAAGGATCACTTTTTCTACAGTGTGTTAGTTTTGTGTATTTGTAATAAATGTGAAAATTTATTAAAAAGAATTAAATATAATTAGTAAGAAATTGATTTTTATGAAATTAATGACAATGCAAGTATTCCTTGACGTGTGCCTGTTGTGGAAAGAGTGTGCTGGACAAAAATCAACATTTTGGAGATCACAGTGGAATAAAAAAATCTCGCAAATGAAAAATGTTATGAGTAGAATGTTTAACACAGAGTATGGTGTATGTGGGCATTAATTACGGCCTGGTATTGCCGCAGCAAGGTGATCCTTAGAAAATTTTGAGTTGTATATATAACATACCTGATTTAGCCTTTTCATTTTCTATATAACAAACCTGATTTAGCCTATCCATATTCTATATTACATACCTTTTTACGTCTTTTTCCTATTGACATTGTATATAACATTCCTGATTTCACCTTTCCATATTCTATATAACATACAGTACAGCTCAAGCAATTTTTCCAAAGTCCGTCGATCCCCGCGATTTGTTTACGGGTGGACTGTCACCGCCATGTCCCTGCAATAGTTGTGACTTTCCGCTCGTCAACTTGATCGGGGGAAGTTCGCGCTGTGGGACATTGTCACCGTGGATCACTGTGAAATATTGCAGCGATATTTCGCTCTCTCGGGTGACTATTAGTTTATTTATAACACGGGGACATTTATTACTATTACTGTATGTCTGTAAAATATAATGAACTCAAAACACATTTTTTATAGAAGAAAATCTTTATGTTATGTATTTAAACGACGTTACATCTGTCATATGCAAATAATTACAAAATTTAAAGATTTGCGTGTGAAATTAAAACCCTAATATGTAGTAACTTTTAACATAATTAATTTCAACTGCTTTAAGCCATTTTAACCTTCTGATTTTACAGTGCTACAATCATATAAGAATTTTTAATTATTTCTTTGATCCACTTAAACGATTTTTTCTGTTAAATTTACGTGTGTTAATTACCTTCCCTCCAAATATTGACAAGAACTAAAGTTTAAGTGGGTCATAGCATATAATACACACAAATTTACTTTTGAACTAAACATTTCTCTAATTGAAATATTTAATGTTGCATTAACGGTTATGATCTGAAAATAAGATGTTACAAATATGTTTATTTCATCATGATCACAGATCTAAATTTTTAGATAGCACATACCGTGGACTACTGTAGTTGTATAATAAGTAATGAGATAGATTCTAATTTATTTCTATGGCACTGACACCTCACTATTATGGAGAAGTAATTCTCGACTTCTTAATTGCATTTTCCCATCACAGTCGTATTTAACGCCAAAAAAATTGTGGCTTTTGATCAGATTTTGTAATGGCATCTTGCAAAGTTTACGTAAAAACATATGTTAAGGAAATGTTTGTTAAACTATAATAATATATAATTACCTACATGAACTAGTCCACGGCTGCCTTATTAGGTGTATTTGCTAATTGCTTAATTTTTGTAGGTGTAAATTGCTTTATTAAGCGGTCTTGAACAAAGAATAAATAAATTAGTTCCTTGATTGGATTTAACTCATTCTAAAGATTTGCCGGCTATTAAATGTACATGTATATTATATAATAAGTGGCATTTATTGTTTCAAGTATGAATAGAATTTCTAAAAAAAAAACTTTTTAAGTGTTCTAGCAGCTATCGTTTCAACTTTTTACACAGAAACATCAAAGCATTTAATTTTCTTGAAATTGTTGACCGATTTCTTTAAATATTTTGTTATTCCGTTTTCTTGAAACTTTTCTCATTGAACTGTTTTGTGATGTGATTTTCCCCGGTAAATGTACATTAATATCGCGGAGCTAACTAAATAATTTTATTGAATGATTAAAATCATCAGTCACATTGTAAGTCTTTTTGATTTTTTAAAAGAAGACTACATTGTACATTTACATGAACATTTATGTGTATATGCAAATTAATCACTGCAAATCTCTGTGATTTTCCACCGCGGATTGCAGGTTTTTTTTACTACCCGTCCGTGGTGATTTGTCGCCGTGGGATACTATAGTATGTCCCCCGCGATTTTCTGTTCGCCGTTAAAAGTGTCCGCGGTGACTGAGTGGAAAGAGGAAAAATTGCTTGAGCTGTACTGTACCTGATTTCGCCTTTTTTATATTATATACAACATACCTGATTTCGCCTTTTCGTTTTCTAACTGTTTTTGTTGAGGAGAAACTTCTACCTTGAGTCTTTTTATCTCCTACAACATAAAATATATGATTTTCTTCATCAGGTCCGTCTGAACACATTTCATAACTCGTACGTACAAAATAGATTTTAACCAGGCAAAAACTTCTTGATACGCATATCACAAAAGATAAGGAAGGTCGTCTTCACACCACAGTATATACAAAACCGACTGACGCTCATATGTATCTACACTATTCCAGCTACCATCCAGTGCATCAAAACAACAGCATTCCGTATAGCCAACCATTAAGAACAATTTTAAACTGGGTACAACTGGCATTATGAAACTAGAAGGGTTTTTGTCACAAACACATATGTCTCCCAAAACTATGTATGGTCACTCATGTGAAGTTTCATTAAAATCCCACCAGTAGCTTGACCTGTGAAAGAATGACAAGATTTTTTTTATTTATAGCTCTGATGGCCATTTTGAGCAGCAAGATAGAATGTGCAGGTGATGTGCACAATTTACTAGAGATGGTACTGATCACTCCTATAAAGTTTGGTTGAAATCCCACCAGAAGTTTGGCCTGTGAAGACCAGACAATATTTGTCTATTTTTGGCTCTGGCGGCCATTTTGGCAGTGAAGTGGAATGTGCCAGTTATGCACACAACTAGGGATGGTACTGATCACTCCTGTAAAGTTTGGTTGAAATCCCACCAGTAGTTTGACCTTTGAAGGCCGAACAAGATTTTTATCTCTTTTTAACTCTTGTGGCCAATTTGTGGGGAACATGCCGGTGAGGTGCAAACTAGTCATGGTACAGATCACTCCTGTAAAGTTTGGTTGAAATCCCAAGAGTAGTTTGACCTGTGAAGGGCGGACAAGCTTAATGCGGATGGACAGCCAGACGGAGAACAGAAGGACAGACAGCGAAGGCAAAACAATATGCCTCCAAAATATTTTGGGAGACATAATTACAAAGCTTGCTAACCTTATGGTGTGCCTAATTCAAGCTAATAATACAAACATTAGTTATCTTAGAACCACGGTAATATTTAATACACATACTGGTTTATCAACCGGAAACAAACAGTAATACATGTACCGGTATATCAACCAGAAACAAACAGTAATACATGTACCTGTATATCAACCAGAAACAAACAGTAATACATGTACCTGTATATAAACTCAAAACAAACAGTAATACATGTACTGGTATATGAACCAGAAACAAACAGTAATACATGTACCTGTATATCAACCAGAAACAAACAGTAATACATGCACCGGTATTTCAACCAGAAACAAGCAGTAATACATGTACCAGTATATTAACTCAAAACAAACAGAAATACATGTACTGGTATATGAACCAGAAACAAGCAGTAATTCATGTACCAGTTTATCAACTAGAAACAAACAGTAATACATGTACCAGTATATTAACTCAAAACAAACATGTACTGGTATATCAACCGGAAACAAGCTGTAATACATTTGTTTGTTTATTTCATTTTTCACCTTTTCCCAACAGTATTTCAGTCATATAGGCGTGCAGGTAGTTTCCTTACCATCCTTCCTGGAGAGTTACACCAGTACTAGACTACCACTAAATTCCTCCGTGCTAACTTACCAAAGCATCTCCTGGGGTCGAACCCAAACCAGTGAGGAAACTGGATTAGAAGTGATCGACTCTATCCCCTCGACCACGGTAAGCTGTAATACATGCACTGATATATCAACCAGAAACAAACAGTAATACATGCACTGATATATCAACCAGAAACAAACAGTAATTCATGTACTGATATATCAACCAGAAACAAACAGTAATTCATGTATTGATATATCAACCGGAAACAAACAGTAATTCATGTACTAATATATCAACCGGAAACAAACAGTAATACATGTACCGGTATATCAACCAGAAACAAACAGTAATTCATGTACTGATATATCAACCGGAAACAAACAGTAATACATGTACCAGTATATCAACCAGAAACAAACAGTAATACATGTACTGATATATCAACCAGAAACAAACAGTAATACATGTACCAGTATATCAACCAGAAACAAACAGTAATTCATGTACTGATATATCAACCGGAAACAAACAGTAATACATGTACCGGTATATCAACCAAAAACAAACAGTAATTCATGTACTGATATATCAACCGGAAACAAGCAGTAATACATGTACCAGTATATCAACCAGAAACAAACAGTAATTCATGTACTGATATATCAACCAGAAACAAATAGTAATACATGTACCAGTATATCAACCAGAAACAAACAGTAATTCATGTACTGATATATCAACCAGAACAAAAACAGTAAAACATGTATTGGTTTATCAACCAGAAACAAACAATAATACATGTACAAGTATATCAACCAGAAACAAACAGTTACACATTTTCCGGGATGTCAACTGGAAACAAACAGTAATACATGTACAAATAATCAACCAGAAACAAACAGTAATACATGTACTGATAAATCAACCAGAAACAAACAGTAATACATGTACCGGTATATCAACCGAAAACAAACATTAACATATGTACCAGTATATCAACCTGAAACAAACAGTAATACATGTACCGTATATCAACTGAAAACAAACAGTAATACATGTACCAGTATATCAACCAGAAACAAACAGTTATACATGTACCAGTATATTAACCAGAAACAAACAGTAAAACATGTACCAGTATATTAACCAGAAACAAACAGTTATACATGTACCAGTATATCAACCAGAAACAAACAGTTGTACATGTACCAGTATATCAACCAGAAACAAACAGTTATACATGTACCAGTATATTAACCAGAAACAAACAGTTATACATGTACCAGTAGAACAACCAGAAACGAAGAGTTATACATGTACTGGTATATCAACCAGAAACAAACTGTAATATATGTACTAGTATATCAAACAGAAACAAACAGTAATACATGTACCGGTATATCAACCATGCAGAAACAAACAGTAATACATGTACCGGTATATGAACCAGAAACAAGCAGTAATACATGTACCAGTATATTAACTCAAAACAAACAGTAATACATGTACTGGTATATGAACCAGAAACAAACAGTAATACATGTACTGGTATATGAACCAGAAACAAGCAGTAATTCATGTACCAGTATATCAACTAGAAACAAACAGTAACACATGTACTGGTATATCAACCGGAAACAAGCTGTAATACATTTGTTTGTTTATTTCATTTTTCGCCTTTTCCCAACAGTATTTCAGTCATATAGGCGTGCGGGTAGTTTCCTTACCATCGTTCCTGGAGAGTTACACCAGTACTAGACTACCACTAAATTCCTCCGTGCTAACTTACCAAAGCATCTCCTGGGGTCGAACCCAAACCAGTGAGGAAACTGGATTAGAAGTCATCGACTCTATCCCCTCGACCACGGTAAGCTGTAATATATGCACTGATATATCAACCAGAAACAAACAGTAATTCATGTACTGATATATCAACCGGAAACAAACAGTAATTCATGTACTGATATATCAACCAGAAACAAACAGTAATACATGCACTGATATATCAACCAGAAACAAACAGTAATGCATGTACTGATATATCAACCGGAAACAAACAGTAATTCATGTACTGATATATCAACCGGAAACAAACAGTAATACATGTACTGATATATCAACCAGAAACAAACAGTAATACTTGTACTGATATACCAACCGGAAACAAACAGTAATACATGTACTGATATATCAACCGGAAACAAACAGTAATACACATGTACTGATATATCAACCGGAAACAAACTGTAATTCATGTACTGATATATCAACCGGAAACAAACAGTAATACATGTACTGATATATCAACCGGAAACAAACTGTAATTCATGTACTGATATATCAACCGGAAACAACAGTAATACATGTACTGATATATCAACCGGAAACAAACTGTAATTCATGTACTGATATATCAACCGGAAACAAACAGTAATACATGTACTGATATATCAACCAGAAACAAACAGTAATACATGCACTGATATATCAACCAGAAACAAACAGTAATACAATGCACTGGTATATATCAACCGGAAACACACAGGAATACAATGCACTGATATATCAACCAGAAATAAACAGTAATACAATGCACTGGTATATATCAAGCAGAAACAAACAGTTATACAATGCACTGGTATATATCAACCAGAAACAAACAGTAATACAAGTACTGATATACATGTACCAACTGGAAACAAACAGTAATACATGTACTGATATATCAACCGGAAACAAACAGTAATATATGTACTGATATATCAACCAGAAAAAAAAAACAGTAATACATGTATCGGTTTATCAACCAGAAACAAACAATAATACATGTACAAGTATATCAACCAGAAACAAACAGTAATTCATGTACCGGTATATCAACTAGAAACAAACAGTAATACATGAACCGGTATATCAACCAGAAACAAACAGTAATACATGTACTGATATATCAACCAGAAACAAACAGTAATATATGTACTGATATATCAACCAGAAAAAAAAAACAGTAATACACGTATCGGTTTATCAACCAGAAACAAATAATAATACATGTACCGGTATATCAACCAGAAACAAACAGTAATACATGTACTGATAAATCAACCAGAAACAAACAGTAATACATGTACCGATATTTCAACTAGAAACAAACAGTAATGCATGTACTGATATATCAACCAGAAACAAACAGTAATACATGCACCGGTATATCAACCTGACACAAAAAGTAAAACATGTGGCGGTATATCAACTTAAAACAAACAGAAATACATGAACCAGTATGTCAACCAGAAACAAACAGTAATACATGTGCCGGTATATCAACCAGAAACAAACAATAATTCATGTACCGGTATATCAACCAGGAACAAACAGTAATACATGTACCGGTATATCAACCAGAAAAAAACAGTAACACATCTACCAGTATATCAACCAGAAACAAACAGTAATACATGTACTAGTATATCAAACAGAAACAAACAGTTATACATGTACTGGTATATAAAACAGAAACAAACAGTTATACATGTACCGGTATATCAACCAGAAACAAACAGTAATATATATACCAGTATATCAACCAGAAACAAACAGTAATACATGGACCGGTATATACCAGAAACAAGAGGGCCATGATGGCCCTGAGATCGCTCACCTGTATATAGCCCCCCCCCCCAGACTTGGTAGACACCCATAAGAAGATGTTTCATGCTAAACATCTAAGTTCTAGCTCATTGGGTTTTTTAAAAGAAGATTTTTTAAGTTTTTACTATACACATATAGTTAAAAACAATGACACCCCTGGGACAGGGCCAGTTTTGACCCCCAGGCTTTTATTTGAAGAAACTTTGTAGATATTTACTAAAAGATGTTTCATGCTTAATATCTAAACTCTAGCTATTTGGGTTTTTTCAAAGATGATTTTTAAGTTTTTGCTATACACAAAAAAGGAAAATCAATGACCCCCGGGGCAGGGCCAATTTTGACCACGGGGCTTTTATTTGAACAAATTTTGTAGACACTGATAAGAAGATGATTCATGCTTAATATCTAATATCCAGCTAAATGGGTTTTTTCAAAGAACATTTTTAAGTTTTTGCCATACACATATAAGGAAAATCAATGACCAAGGGCTTCTACCCAAGGGCTTTTATTTAAACAAACTTGGTAGACACTCACTAGAAGATGTTTCATGCCAAATATCTTAGCTCTAGCTCTTTCGGTTCTTTAAAAGAAGATTTTTTAAGTTTTTACTATATGCATATAGGGAAAATCAATGACCCCCTGGGGCGGGGCCAATTTTGACCCCAGGGCTTTTATTTAAACAAACTTGGTAGACACTCACTAGAAGATGTTTCATGCCAAATATCTTAGCTTTAGCTCTTTGGGTTCTTTAAAAGAAGATTTTTTAAGTTTTTACTATATGCATATAGGGAAAATCAATGACCCCCTGGGGCGGGGCCAATTTTGACCCCAGGGCTTTTATTTGAACAAACTTGGTAGACACTCACTAGAAGATGTTTCATGCCAAATATCTTAGCTCTAGCTCTTTGGGTTCTTTAAAAGAAGATTTTTTAAGTTTTTACTATATGCATATAGGGAAAATCAATGACCCCCTGGGGCGGGGCCAATTTTGACCCCAGGGCTTTTATTTAAACAAACTTGGTAGACACTCACTAGAAGATGTTTCATGCCAAATATCTTAGCTTTAGCTCTTTGGGTTCTTTAAAAGAAGATTTTTTAAGTTTTTACTATATGCATATAGGGAAAATCTATGACCCCCTGGGGCGGGGCCAATTTTGACCCTAGGGCTTTTATTTGAACAAACTTGGTAGACACTCACTAGAAGATGTTTCATGCCAAATATCTTAGCTTTAGCTCTTTGGGTTCTTTAAAAGAAGATTTTTTAAGTTTTTACTATATGCATATAGGGAAAATCAATGACCCCCTGGGGCGGGGCCAATTTTGACCCCAGGGCTTTTATTTGAACAAACTTGGTAGACACTCACTAGAAGATGTTTCATGCCAAATATCTTAGCTCTAGCTCTTTGGGTTCTTTAAAAGAAGATTTTTTAAGGTTTTTACTATATGCATATAGGGAAAATAAATGACCCCCTGGGGCGGGGCCAATTTTGACCCCAGGGCTTGTATTTTAACAACTTTGGTAGAGACCCATTAGAACATGTTTCATGCTAAATATCTTAGCTCTAGCTCTTTCGGTTCTTTAAAAGAAGATATTTAAAGATTTTTTTTCGGTTGCCATGGCAACCAGAGTTCTGCATGGAATTAAAATCTTTGAACAATTTTTAAAGGTGATCACCAAAGGAACATTCCTGTGAAGTTTGGATGAAATTGGCTCAGTGGTTTATGAGGAGATGTCATTTAAAGCAAAAGTTTACGGACGGACGACGAACGGACACCGGACGAAAAGCGATCACAAAAGCTCACCCTGTCACTTTGTGACAGGTGAGCTAAAAAACAGTAACACATCTACCAGTATATCAATCAGAAACAAACAGTTATACATGTACTAGTATATCAAACTGAAACAAACAGTTATACATGTACTGGTATATCAAACAGAAACAAGATTGCATTTGAGAAAAATGCTATGCCACCGCATTAATCCTTGTACCTTTAGACAATAAGATTTTTTGATTTTTTTACTATATGTTTATATTGAAAATCAATGACCCCCGGGGCAAAGGCAATTTTGACCCCATTGTTATAATTTAAACAATCTTGCTAGAAGTTCATTTCATAATGTTTCATGCAAAATATCTAACCTCTAGCATTTGTCAATTACTAGAAGAAATTTTTTTAAAGTTTTTACTACAAGTCATGTTTAAGTTTTTTTTCCTATATACATATAAGGAAAACCAATGACCCCCGGGGCGGGGCCGATTCTGATCCCAGGGCTATAATTTGAATAATCTTGGTAAAGGTCTACCAGACAATGCCTTATGCAAAATATCTAAGCTCTAGGCCTTTTGGGTCTTTACAAGAAGGTATTTTAAGTTTTTACTATATGTACATATAGTGAAAATCAATGACCCCCGGGGTGGGGCCGATTTTGACCCCAGGGCTATAATTTGAACAATCATGGTAATGGTCTACCAGACAATGCCTTATGCAAAATATCTAAGCTCTAGGCCTTTTGGGTCTTTACAAGAAGGTATTTTAAGGTTTTGCTATATGTACATATAGTGAAAATCAATGACCCCGGGGGCGGGGCCGATTTTGACCCCAGAGCTATAATTTGAACAATCTTGGTAGAGGTCTACCAGACAATGCCTTATGCAAAATATCTAAGCTCTAGGCCTTTTGGTTCTTTACAAGAAGATTTTTTAAATTTATTCTTATAATTCCTTTTGGTTGCCATGGCAACCAGATTTCTGCATGGAATGAAATTCTTTCAACAACTTTTGAAGCCCTACACCCAAGGATCAATCCTGCCAAGTTTGGTTGAAATTGGACTAGTGGTTTTTCACAAGAAGATTTTTTAAGTTCACTATATAATCTATATAACACACACACACACACACACAAACAAACACACACACAGGTGAATCGCTATATGCCACCGCATCGCAGATGCTGCGGTGGCATAACAAGCAGTAAAACATGTACCAGTATAACAACCAGAAACAAACAGTCATACATGTACCGATATATCAACCAGAAACAAACAGTAAAACATATACCAGTATATCAAACAGAAACAAACAGTAATACATGTACCGGTATATCAACCAGAAACAAAACAGTAATTCATGTACCAGTATATCAACCAGAAACAAACAGTATTACATGTACTGGTATATCAACCAGAAACAAACAGTTATACATGTACTAGTATATCAAACAGAAACAAACAGTTATACATGTACTGGTATATCAAACAGAAACAAACAGTTATACATGTACCAGTATATCAACCAGAAACAAGCAGTAAAACATGTACCAGTATATCAACCAGAAACAAACAGTTATACATGTACCAGTATATATTAACCAGAAACAAACAGTTATACATGTACCAGTATATTAACCAGAAACAAACAGTTATACATGTACCAGTAGAACAACCAGAAACGAACAGTTATACATGTACCAGTATATCAACCAGAAACAAACAGTTATACATGTACCAGTATATCAACCAGAAACAAACAGTTATACATGTACCAGTATATCAACCAGAAACAAACAGTTATACATGTACCAGTATATCAACCAGAAACAAACAGTTATACATGTACCAGTATATCAACCAGAAACAAGCAGTAAAACATGTACCAGTATATCAACCAGAAACAAACAGTTATACATGTACCAGTATATCAACCAGAAACAAACAGTAATACATGTACCAGTATATCAACCAGAAACAAACAGTTATACATGTACCAGTATATCAACCAGAAACAAACAGTTATACATGTACCAGTATATTAACCAGAAACAAACAGTTATACATGTACCAGTATATCAACCAGAAACAAACAGTTATACATGTACCAGTATATCAACCAGAAACAAACAGTTATACATGTACCAGTATATCAACCAGAAACAAACAGTTATACATGTACCAGTATATTAACCAGAAACAAACAGTTATACATGTACCAGTATATCAACCAGAAACAAACAGTTATACATGTACCAGTATATCAACCAGAAACAAACAGTAATACATGTACCAGTATATCAACCAGAAACAAACAGTTATACATGTACCAGTATATCAACCAGAAACAAACAGTAATACATGTACCAGTATATCAACCAGAAACAAACAGTTATTCCTGTACTAGTATATAAACCAGAAACAAACAGTTATACATGTACCAGTATATTAACCAGAAACAAACAGTTATACATGTACCAGTATATCAACCAGAAACAAACAGTTATACATGTACCAGTATATCAACCAGAAACAAACAGTTATACATGTACCAGTATATCAACCAGAAACAAACAGTTATACATGTACCAGTATATCAACCAGAAACAAACAGTAATACATGTACCAGTATATTAACCAGAAACAAACAGTTATACATGTACCAGTATATCAACCAGAAACAAACAGTTATACATGTACCAGTATATTAACCAGAAACAAACAGTTATACATGTACCAGTATATAAACCAGAAACAAACAGTCATACATGTACCAGTATATATCAACCAGAAACAAACAGTTATACATGTACTGGTATATCAACCAGAAACAAACAGTTATACATGTACTGGTATATCAACCAGAAACAAACAGTAATACATGTACCGGTATATTAACCAGAAACAAACAGTTATACATGTACCAGTATATCAACCAGAAACAAACAGTAATACATGTACCAGTATATTAACCAGAAACAAACAGTTATACATGTACCAGTATATCAACCAGAAACAAACAGTTATACATGTACCAGTATATTAACCAGAAACAAACAGTCATACATGTACCAGTATATTAACCAGAAACAAACAGTTATACATGTACCAGTATATCAACCAGAAACAAACAGTTATACATATACCAGTATATTAACCAGAAACAAACAGTTATACATGTACTGTTATATCAACCAGAAACAAACAGTAATACATGTACCAGTATATTAACCAGAAACAAACAGTTATACATGTACCAGTATATTAACCAGAAACAAACAGTTATACATGTACCAGTATATTAACCAGAAACAAACAGTAAAACATGTACCAGCATATTAACCAGAAACAAACAGTTATACATGTACCAGTATAACAACCAGAAACAAACAGTTATACATATACCAGTATATTAACCAGAAACAAACAGTAATACATGTACCAGTATATTAACCAGAAACAAACAGTTATACATATACCAGTATATCAACCAGAAACAAACAGTTATACATGTACCAGTATATCAACCAGAAACAAACAGTTATACATGTACCAGTATATCAACCAGAAACAAACAGTTATACATGTACTGTTATATCAACCAGAAACAAACAGTTATACATGTACCGGTATATCAACCAGAAACAAACAGTTATACATGTACCAGTATATTAACCAGAAACAAACAGTTATACATGTACCAGTATATCAACCAGAAACAAGCAGTAAAACATGTACCAGTATATCAACCAGAAACAAACAGTTATACATGTACCAGTATATCAACCGGAAACAAACAGTTATACATGTACCAGTATATCAACCAGAAACAAACATTAACACATGTACAGGTATATCAACCAGAAACAAACAGTTACACATGTACCAGTATATCAACCAGAAACAAACAGTTATACATGTACTGGTATATCAACCAGAAACAAACAGTTATACATGTACCAGTATATCAACCAGAAACAAACAGTTATACATGTACCAGTATATCAACCAGAAACAAACAGTTATACATGTACCGGTATATCAACCAGAAACAAACAGTTATACATGTACCAGTATATCAACCAGAAACAAACAGTTATACATGTACCAGTATATTAACCAGAAACAAACAGTTATACATGTACCAGTATATTAACCAGAAACAAACAGTAATACATGTACCAGTATATCAACCAGAAACAAACAGTTATACATGTACCAGTATATCAACCAGAAACAGTTATACATGTACCAGTATATTAACCAGAAACAAACAGTTATACATGTACCAGTATATCAACCAGAAACAAACAGTTATACATGTACCAGTATATTAACCAGAAACAAACAGTTATACATGTACCAGTATATCAACCAGAAACAAACAGTTATACATGTACCAGTATATTAACCAGAAACAAACAGTTATACATGTACCAGTATATTAACCAGAAACAAACAGTTATACATGTACCAGTATATTAACCAGAAACAAACAGTTATACATGTACCAGTATATCAACCAGAAACAAACAGTTATACATGTACCAGTATATTAACCAGAAACAAACAGTTATACATGTACCAGTATATCAACCAGAAACAAACAGTTATACATGTACCAGTATATTAACCAGAAACAAACATTAATACATGTACCAGTATATTAACCAGAAAAAAGCAATAGAAACACATTCTACCTCTTTAAGTTCTGTCTCAAGAGCAGTAAATTTTCTTTCTAATTCTGTATGTATTTTCTCAGCCTCCTCCTTTTCTTTGGTCATCTGTTCTTTAAGTTCTGTTAATTCATTTTTAAGTCCCTCGTTTTCCTCTGATGATTTTCGAATTTTCGTCATTTCTTCTTTGATTTGTCTCAACATTTCTTCAAACCCTTCTGTTGTGATAATGAAGTCTTTCTTCTTCAGCTGATGAAAATAATAAATTTTGTAATTTTGTTACAAAATTATCTCTCTTCTTCTTTTGTTTAAATTCTCTTAATTTTTTGAGAACTTTAAAATCCACTTTTCAACAGGAATCTGATAGTCAGACATTTTTTATTTTCAAGATATTGTTTTCCATACATATAATAACAAACTAAAATACTGTAATTTCTTTTCTCATATTTTAATATTCTGTAGGTACTTTTATTTGATTTCATCAATATTAGTTAACTTAAGGCAGTTGTTACTTAAATTTGACTAAAATGAATTAACCACTTCGAGCACTTTTTTGTATTCAACTCCGTAAATTTAGTAAAATGTGCTTATTTTAAAATATGATAATTTAACTCTTTAAAGATTTCAAACTTAAAATGTATTATGTACACTTACATCTTGAAGTTTCCCAACAGCTTGTTGGGCTTCTTGTCTTGCATAAACGAATATCCAGTTTTTAACTAAAGCGTGATTGTCAAACTATTATAACTTGACTTAAAATAGTTTTAAACTGAATATATTATATCACTAGATAGAATATTTTCGTAAAATGTGTAAAACTTAAAAAATATTAGAAAATTAATTATGTCTTTTTAACAGAATATGCATTGAAGGAATTTATACAAGAAAATGTCAAAAAAAACATTTTCTGAAAAATATTGAGTTAGAATAGTCTTTCGCCTAGTCCTCGCTATACTTTACCACTTCTAATTCTGTTACCTAAACTTTGTCCTGAACTAAGTGGTATGTTATCTTAAATCATTATAAGTTAACTCCATAAAGATTTCAAACTGACACAATTCATTATTTACACTTACATCTTGAAGTTTCTTCACTGCTATCTGGGCATCTGATCGGTGTAATAGCTCTTTACCATCTTGTAAAACTGCTATCATATCGTCTAAGTAAGTATTTGCCTCACTTTCTTCTAATTCCATGCTGCTTGAGTGAAAGATAGCATTTCTATAGTGACGAACCTATTGAATAAAAAACACAGTTTCAACATTATTATATGCATAAATATACAGTGATTAGCAAATCAAAATTGTTTTGTTGAAAATTGATTAGGTACTTTAACCTATGTATGAGATGAAATCATGAATTATACCAGAGCTTTTTTCCTATATTTTGGGAAAATGCTTTATGGTAAATGTGAAATAAGTGTGTCTTATTTTTTTTTTCAATTTGGGAACAAGGGAAACATTGCTGCAAAATAGCCTGTCACAAAAGCTTTTGATATAGATTTGCATATAGGAGATATGTTCTAAGCAATATCCAGAAAATATCTAGATATTATATCATCTTTAGTGACTTTGACCTTGCAAATATTTTCTTAACTTACATGTGTCACACTTGTAGTCATGATTATAAGTAACCATTTGTGTTAAAATCCAACAATAAATTGGCCTCACTATATGACCTTGACTTTGGTAGCAGACATGGATTATTAATAAGCCTCACAATGGTGACATTTGTGTCATGTTACATTAAAGTCCCTGAATGAAGTATGGCTCTGAACAAGCAATTTTCAATGACCTTTAGAAGTGTAACTTTAACCTGGGTACCTGGTTTATGAACGTGACACTGCTTCTCATAGTGGTGAACATTTCTATGAAGTTTCATTAGAATCCCACCATGTGTGTGGGAGATGTGCTTTGGACAAAATTTCTTTATTTTAAATCATCTTTAGTGACCTTGACCTTGCATATATTAACCTAAATTACATGTTTCACACCAGTAGTCATGATAATGACCATTTGTGTTTCAATCCCTAAATAAGTGATGAATGAATGGTCCTTTAACACATTTTCATATCTTTACCTGAACTTTGGCCCCTATGTGTGGCAGGGACCTAAGTTTTTTGCACATGACACTTCCCCCCATAATGGTGAACACTTCTGCCAAATTACATTGAAATCCCTCTATGCATGCAGAAGTTTGTTCTGGATAAGTGTTTTTCAATGACCTCTTAGTCAGGGCTCTCAATTGACACAGGGATCCGGGTTTTGACTCGTGAAAATCAGGAAATGCACAAATTTGACACGTGATAAAATCTGCACGAGAGTCAATTTGCCACGTGGGATTTTCAGCTATGCAATAATAATTCCCTTAAATCTACTCCTAATTACCTGTCAAATCCTACATATGTTCAAATCACACTCAAAAAAATGTCACGGTGTGTAATACACAACATTGTTTATAGCCTGTGCACTGAAGCGTGACATCAGTGGATGCAATTTGACAGCGCTAAAAATAGCTCTTCACAGTACACAACTGATAAGAATTACATACTTGAGGTGTCAATTATTGATTGCATTTAAAGGTTTATGATACGTCTTTGATTTACTTGGAGTGCCTATACATTTGTTATTTCTATTAAATATTCCTAGTGCATTTTGGTATTTAAAATTAAAATGATATATAGCATACCAGTAAAGATATTTTTTATATTTTAAACTTTTAATGAGAAAAGCTGCTACTTAATATATTCTTTCACAGTAAGATGCAATTCATTTTTTTGTTGTTTTTTGATGTCTTTTTTTTTGGGGGGGGGGGGGGGGAAATATACATTATAACTAGGCATTTTATCAATGTTAAATATTATAAATTTCGACTTGAGAATCTACACAAAATGACCTCCAATACAGTAATTTTTGTAACAGAAAAATGATTCATGTAGTCAAATGACACTAGAAAAAAATTATTTGACTCATGAAAATTTTGGCCAAAGAGTCTTTGACTCGTGAAATTCTGACCCTACTGAGAGCCCTGCTCTTAGTGTAACCTTGACCTTTGACATACAGACCTACATGTAGTTCATGCTCATGACACTGCATATCACAGTGATGAACATTTGTATGAAGTATCAAGCATTTTTTCCAATGTAAGTGTGACCTTGACCTTTGACCTAGAAACCTGGTTCATATGCACAATACTGTTTCTCATCATGGTAAACATTTCTATGAAGTTTCATTAAATTCCCTCCATGTATGTAGAAATTATACTCCCGACAAAATTTTGCAACAAGAATGACTGGTGGATTTTTGTTGTGAATCATGAAAAGTGGTGAATTACTTCTTTACCTTCTTAGTTAAATTTTCATTTTTTCTTTTACTTTGATACTGAAAATATAGCATTTACATTACAAGAGCTGATAAAAGATAAGTAAAATATATTTTATTAACGGTTTACCTTTGAAAAAAGGTTGTTTGTTCCTGTGACATTGCATCCAATGTGGCTATGAAAATACTGGTTATTTATCACTAGATGTAATAACCCAGTACAATCAGTTTCCCCAACAGATTGTTTCTGCTCGTAGCCTGGAGCATTTATAAAACACTTACAAATGCTCCAAGGGTCTGTCACCCACTGTTGAGCATCGCTGTTTTTCCAGTTAGGTGCAGGTGGTGAGGATGCATGATGCTGCACAATAAAATCATAGATGGCGCCACATATGTTGTTCGGACAAGCAATTTTGCCCTTACAGCAACAGCTGCATTTTACTTGCCCAAGAGGACAAACTTTGTTTCCAGCATTCCCAGGTACTGGCTTATGGTCTGGCTTGAGAGTTTCAACTCGACAGTTGCCACACGTCACAGTTGATGGTAGTGATTTTGTAGAACGAATGGTTTGTAAGATATCCTTATGTTGTTGGTTAGCTATGTCATTACAGAATGGTACCAGTCCATCCTTTAAATATCCAAGTCCTAAACCAGCCTTTACCCACTGTCTGTATTTTTCCTTCTCTAAATGAAGTTGATGTGCCATCCTGATACTCTATCAATATCTATACAAACAAAACAAAAGTATTATGTTAGATTTTATATAAATAAGTAATTATGGTCTTGAATTGCAATTCAAAGTCCAAAATACTGGGTAAATATGATATGTGTTCCTAAAAAAATCAATTACAGGGAGAAAAAAATAGAGTAGAGATGTTATCGATCAGGATTTTTGTATTGATATATCGGTAAAGAATTATAGGAGATACTGCGATATATCAATTGCCAGGCAATATTCAGCTTTCAAGATTTTTTTAATGTTCCATAAGGACACTGACGACAGTTATAATTAAACGTATGCATTTTGTAAAGAAACCATTTGATAAAACAAAAAAAGATAAATAAGCTATGAAAACTGAACAATTTGTTTATTTCTTTTATCATATAACTATAAATGACAACTAATGACTATAACTTTAAAGTTTAAAGCATTTTCCATTCTAATTTTATTGTTGTCGCTGCAATTACGAAGTTATTGATTAGGTTAAATCCCGTCCTTGCTGTTCAAAATATACCGTGGTTTAATAAGCAAATTATAGTGTTTACAACCTGAATAATTATTAAAGTTTAACATTTTATAATCATAATTTAATTCATACAAAGAAACACTGACACAATTTTTCTTGGCAATTTCCCTGTTTAATATCTGAATTGAGGGGTCTTAACACCCACTTAGCAGACGTGCGAGATTACAAAGAAATTCGTCAGTATTTGTTAGAGACACAGGGAGGTAATTTGGTGTGATTTTCATTTTCATTTTGGAAAAAAATGTTTGAAAACATTTGGCATCACAGGCGCTTGTCACTTTATCAAATATGTTACATAATCGGCCTATATTATATATATGTATATTAAGATTAAAGTATATACTTAGTATATAGCCCATATAGAACATAAAAAAGTTTGCTTCAAGCACCTGTGATTGGCATTCAATACCCGATAATTAAAAACAAGAACCGGTTGAACCGGGTGATGCTCCCCATGAAGGTTCTAGACACAGGAAAGTATAAAAAAAAATGAACAAAGGGCAAAAACTCCAAAATTAGGCAAGGAGGAGTTATGTTTTTTTGCACTGCACTTCTATTCAATGAGATCTATCTATCTATAAAGTTTCCTGATGATATCAGAGTTATGTCCCTGGTAAAATTCAAAGTGTAAAAATGAACAAAAGGGCAATAACTCCAAAATTAGACCAGGCTTTGTTTAGGTTCTTTAAGCATTGCAGTTCTATCCAATTATATCTAGCTACCTACAAAGTTTCATGTTGATATCTCTAATAGTTTTAAAGTTATGTCCCGGACAAAAGTCAAAAAGTAAAAATAAACAAAGGGCAATTACTTCAAAATAAGGCAAGGCAGAGTAATGATTCTTAAGCACTGCATTTCCATCCAATGAGACCTATCTATCTACAAAGTTTCATGTTCAGATATCTCTTATAATTTAAGAGTAATGTCCCGGACAAAGTTCAAAGTGTCAAAATGAACAAAGGGCAATAACTCCAAAAGTAGGCAAGACAGTGTTACAGTTCTTGTGCACTGCAAACCTACTTAATAAGATCTATCTACCTACAAAGTTTCATGTTGATACCTCTTATAGTTTAAGAGTTATGTCCTGGACAATGTTCAAAGTGTGAAAATAAACAAAGGGGGATAATTAAAAACTTAGACAAGGCAAGGTTATGGTTCTTGTGCACTGCACACCTACTCAGTGAGATCTTTCTACCTACAAAATTTCATGTTGATACCACTTATAGTTTTAGAGTTATGTCCCAGACAAAGTTCAAAGTGTAAAAAAAAAAGGGGGATAATTCAAAAATTAGGCAAGGCAGAGCTACGGTTCTTGTGCACTGCACACCTACTCAATGAGATCTATCTACCTACAAAGTTTCATGTTGATACCTCTTATACATTTAGAGTTATGTCCCGGACAAAGTTCAAAGTGTAAAAATAAACAAAGGGGGATAATTTAAAACTTAGGCAAGGCAGAGTTACGGTTCTTGTTCACTGCACACCTACTCAATGAGATCAATCTACCTACAAAGTTTCATGTTGATACCTATTATAGTTTTAGAGTTATGTCCCGGACAAAGTTCAAAGTGTAAAATAAACAAAGGGGCATAATTAAAAAATTAGGCAAGGCAGAGTTACGGTTCTTGTGCACTGCACACTTACTCAATGAGATCTATCTACCTACAAAGTTTCATGTTGATACCTCTTGTTGTTTCAAAGTTATGTCCCGGACAAGAAAAGGGGACGGACGGACGGACGGACAGCCGGACGTACGGACGAGGCGGCGACTATATGCTCCCCCGAAATTTTTTCGGGGAGCATAAAATTGGAATCAATTGTAAACGTGTGACCATATAAATGATTTACAAATATTCATTAATTGAACAAACATTATTTTTTATCCAGTTTCCACTCCTCCATTTGATATGTTCTATAATAAGTTATTTCCGCGCACATGCAGTACATGTAACTGCGTGACACACAGAAAATCCCTTCCCTAGTTTGTGGTTATTTATGTAAATACTTTTTTATTTATGAACCAAATTAAACGATATATTGAATATAAAATCATTTTTTATTATAAAACACTGTATCAAGAAAAGTTAATAAAAAAATAATCAATTTATAAAATATAAGTCATATTTGGTATCTTCTGTCCGCTACGGATATGACTTTTATAGAACGTTATTCGAATATAACTTATAACTTTTTTTATTTATGGACCAAATTTAACGATATTTTGCATGTAAAATCATTTTATTATTATAAAACTTTGTATCAAGAAAATATAATAAAAAAAATAATTACTTTGTAAAATATAAGTCATATTTATAAAGTCATATCTGAGAATATGAGTCATCTCCGGTATTAAGACATACCGCATATTACCTGGCAATCCGCGACATTTGGAAATGGTTGATTCAGTACATGGGTTAACGTGAAGGACAGAGGATACCGAAAATGACTTATAGTTCATAAAGTTTTTTCTTCATATGATATTTTATAATAATAAAATGAAATTACATGCCAAAAATGGTTAAATTTGATACTGTAATAAAAATATTACATGTTATATTTGTTGCATGTTCTAATTTAAATAAAAGTCATAACCATAGCAGAAAGTAGATACCGAATATGACTTTTTACAGTACTGGACACGCGAAACCCGCACAATTCGCGCATTTGCGGCAAACCCTCATGCTTTATAACGCGAGTAAATTCGCTGCAACTTGAGACATTTCCCGCGAATTCAACTCGCGACGATTTTGCCGTGAACATTTGCCATGATTCGCCAGGAATAATACATGTTACTTTGAATAAAAAATGTATTTTGCACTCTATGAACTTGAAACCATTCGTATATTTTAGATGATATACATGTCAGGGGTTTATTTAAGCGGACGCCCGCTTGCCCGCGTCGGGTAGAAATCGCTGCGGGCAAGTGAAATTTGAAAGCAAATTGCCCAGCGGGCAAGTGAATTTTCGTTATGCCTTCTATTAGCTTTGATATCCTTTGCCGATAATACTTTTCTTTCCGTTCATATTACAGTCAAACAAGACTAGTGTATTTTAACTGTTTCTGATTGTAGTTGGACTCCCTATCAACCAATCAAATTACGTAAAAAAAACTTTTTCCATTTTGCTTTCCTTTCAAAATGGTGGGCGGCGCCAAAAGTTTTCCCATTTTTAAAAGAAAAAAGTCTGCCGCGATTAAAGAAAAAGCCACGGCAAAGAAATTATCTGATTTTCTGAATAAAAAGCATAAAATCACAAAAATTCAAGATGAGTTATGTCAATAAAGACTGACACAACTGCAAGGTTCAAGAAAGAACAGAAAAATCGGGCCGTAAAAATCTACTCCTTTGAATCCTGTACGCTATTGTTTTCTTCATACGGTCAGAATTTAACTAACTGGCGTCAACTCATTTGCAATAGGCCTATAGAATTTTTTTAAAATTCGTCACCAGTAATCATTTTTACACAAATCTTGACGAAAAATCATAATAGTCTTGAACTGTTGTTAATTTATTTTCCTTTCTCCCCTACAGCAATGTTTAAAAATATTCTAGATCTATTAATAAACAGAATAAAATAATCCATAAAATGTTTAAAATCCTTTTTGGTAAATCACAGCATATTGTGTAACTATAAGTTATCTGTGGTCATTCTAGGTCATGCCTAATTTACGACCAAAACAGAAAAAATCTCCTTAGGTGAAACATACAGCAAATGACGTATATTTCGTCTGACAGTTCTTTGAACCAGTCAGTGCTCTGAACTGTATGATTACTGCATGCGGTGAGTCCCTTTGATGTGACAGATGTTAAAACTTCAAATAAATTTCAATACAAGCAGGGAGGATAGGAATCAGACAGATCAATTTAAATTGAGTATAACACATCCCGTCATGGACTTGGAGCAACTTGTTGTTTTTAAAAATGAAATAAATTTGAAAGGTACATAACTAGTTTGGTAATGCAAACAAAGCAAACATATTTTTGATATTTTACATTGTTTGAAATCAACAATAAACATTTAAATCCTATCACAATTTTCAACAATCGATGTACTGTTTCCTTTTTAAAGTTGTAATAAGGTGATAGCATCTGAATGTTAATATATTTTAAAGGCACCTGGAATAGGGCCTAATTATTACCTGTAATTTTTATAAGCCTCAACAGACCATGACTATTGTTAATCTTCACTTTCATTTTACTATTTTGATGTGAGGAATCCCCGACATTTAGGAGTTTTTCTAAATTAAATCTCAGGGATTTCTATTGGATCCCTGGCAAAGTTGTGTCGACCCCTAGACTATTGTGAATTAGCAAAAAACATATACAGTAGGGAATTTAATAGGACTATTTTACTATCTGAGGCATAAGTTGAAAGGATCTGCAACAAATCTTATTTTTACCCATAATTTTTGCTTTGATTATTAAAAATCTTCACATTAAGATCGGGCAACCTGTTTTTCCTGGGGGCAAGTAGATTTTAAAAGTTACTTGCCCTTCGGGCAAGTGAAAGTCAAAACCTTAAGTAAACCCCTGCATGTATGAAAATTAATAAGTAGATCTACATGAAGTTGTATCAAGAAAATCTTGTAATATTTTGTAATTAAATTATTTTATTGTCTACCAATCAACTTGCATTTTGCTACCCATCACCTACTCATCTTGTGCACCTGGCATTTTTTACTCGTGAAATTGAAAGTAAAGAAAGTCTCAATTTAAGTGATAAAACATTTACAATTTTCAACAATTATAATTAGCGTACCGTAAAATTCCTATTAAACGCCCCCGGGGGCTAAACATTTTCCAAAAGGGGGGCTATTATTACACCACAGTTTTTCCTTAATCCAAAAATCACTGTAAATACATTTAGCAAGTGTTGGTACATTAATAACATTAAAAAGTGTTGAGGTTTGAAAGTTAATATTATACATATTTGTGTTTACTTTAAATTCAAATGGATTCTGAATGATTTGAATAAAATGATGGCTTTAATTATGAGTTCAGCACTGATGAGAAGATTGTTTTCCTTATCAAAAAGCCTGAGGGGCCTTTATTAGGGGAGGGGCGTTTATTAGGAATTTTACGGTATTAGACGTAATATTGTTCTAAAAATAGAATATGTGCGAAAGTTAACAACGGATTTTAATTACATTTGTATTATTATCAAAGTAACAATTGGACAATTTGTTATCGTGCGTTCTTTGATGTAGTTCCAATTACATTTTGTAATTTTAATCTTGTTTTGTTGTTAACTAATTTTCATCCAGCACCTGATTGCTTTGTTTTCGAATACAAAATGTATACCTTGTACACTGTACATGTTCAATTGCTAAATATTAATAAATATACATGACATTTACAAGATTTTTTTCCAAGTTTTTACTATATGTATATAGTGAAAATTAAAGACCCCCGGGCAGGACCAAGTAGTACTTTCTAATACAAATATTGCTGTAGATTGGCCGTAAATTACTGCGATACATCGCGGCGATTTTTCGTGAACCGTCATGAAATTTGTCGAACTTGCAAGCGGCAATGTTGTACCGCATAATGTCCCGTCACGACATAGACTACACTCACGGCATAACGCGACTTTTGCGGGTTTCGCGTGTCCAGTACTGTAAGTTACATATATTGCACGCTTTGTATAAAAGTCATATCCGTGGCGGATTGAAGATACCAAATTTATATGATTTGTTGTTTTCAAACTTGTTTCTTTAATTTTTTTATTTATTTTTTGGTATTTTTTTTGTCACATAATTTAAAAAGTTAAAATAATAATACATGCAAAAAATCATTAAATTATGCCCGTAAATGAAAAAGTAACAAGTTATATACGTTGCATGTTCTAAATGTCATATCCTTGGCGGAACTTATATACGTTGCATATTCTAAAGAAAGGATTTAAGATACCAAATATGACATATATTTTATAAAGTTTCTGATTGTTTTTCTTGATACCACTTTATTTAAAATATAAGTCACTGCAGAGATCTGCCGAGGACGCGATTTTGCGCCATTGGCGCTAAAAAAATGAGAATGGCGCAGGAAAATCGGCAGCAAAGGGCCATGGGCGCATCTAAAATCTGTGCCAGACTTATAAGAAAACTAGAAATGTGTCATCATGCCACGGATGCCCCCGCATGCAGCCAAAATTTCAGATGTTATAATATTTAGTTCCAAATTTGTTTGCACAAATTATTTTTTTCATTTTAAGTTCAAAGCCCTTAAAACTTTTCAATGTTAACACAAACCATTTTCATACAATGTTCAAGGCACTGAAATTATTCTGTCTAAACCTTTTGAAAATAGCATATTTCATATTTGTAGCCAAAATAATGGCTACATTCATTTCAGTGCTGAAACTGAAAGTTCAAAATTTTTCCAACATTCAAGAAAGATAAGTTTGTCCAAAATCATTGAACCACGACCAAATTCAAACTTAAACTGCTTATTCCTAAGATGTATCTATATTATTTTCAAAGTGAAAGGGACATAACTCTGCAAAAAAGTCATCGAACCATGACCAAATTCAAACTTGACCTCCCCATTCCTTTGACATATCCATATGTCAATTTTGAGTAGTTGGGTAGATAATGAACAGAAACTGTAAATTTCATATTATTTTCAAAGTAAAAGGGGCATTACTCTGCCAAAAATCATTGAACCATGACCAAATTCCAACTTGGCCTGGGCATTTCAAAAATATATCCATATGTCAAATTTGAGTTGAATGTGTTGTACCGTTGGGGAGATAATAAACAGAAACTGAAAATTTCATATTATTTTCAAAGTGAAAGGGGCATAACTCTGCCAAAAATCATTGAACCATGACCAACTTTGAACTTGACCTGCGCATTCCTGTGACGTATCCATATGTCAAGTTTGAGTTAAAAGTGTTGTACCATTGGGGAGATAATGACCGGAAACTGAAATTTCATATTATTTTCAAAGTGAAAGGGGCATAACTCTGACAAAAATCATTGAACCATGACCAAATTCGAACTTGACCTGTATTTTCTCACGATATATCCATATGTCAAATTTGAGTTGAATGTGTTGTACTGTTGGGGAGATAATGAACGGAAACTGAAAATTTCATATTATTTTCAAAGTAAAAGGGGCATAACTCTGCCAAAAATCATCGAACCATGACCAAATTCGAACTTGACCTGTATTTTCTCATGACATATCCATATGTCAAGTTTGAGTTGAATGTGTTGTACCATTGGCGAGATAATGAACGGAAACTGAAAATTTCATATTATTTTAAAGTAAAAGGGGCATAACTCTGCCAAAAATCATCGAACCATGACCAAATTCGAACTTGACCTGTATTTTCTCACGACATATCCATATGTCAAATTTGAGTTGAATGTGTGCAACCGTTACTAAGATAATGAACGGAAACTGATGATGACGGAATGACAGAATGACGGAAGGACGGAATGACGGAAGGACGGAATGACGGAAGGACGGAACAGGGTAACACTATATGCCCCAGCCATTACATGGCGGGGGCATAACAAAACTGTCTGCTGGGTTATTAAGTCATCCAGTCAAAACTGGTACCAACAGCAACATGTTACCCATGCTCCTGTAATTACGCATATTCTTTAGTTTATCCATTCCCCTATAGCTTTTGTCCATGTTATCTACTTACCGCATTTCTTCTCATAATCCCTTTCCCACACAGATACTCATTTCTACTACCGTAAATTTAATCCAATAAAACAAACAAACAAATTATACAACTACTTAATATTTAAAATGATTATCGGTAACTGAAAAAAAAGTGTTGCTATTTTAAGAAATGCTGTAAGTTACAGTATAATCTGACAGGTGTTCAACTTGATCAACCCTAAGGTCACTCAAGTTCACGCAAGTTTTGGCTGATGAAGTGTAAAAAAAAGATGTATATTTCGTCATCAGAATGTTTGACAGGGTGATTAACCAATCAGAGAAACATTGTGCATGACTTTTTTCATGATCAAAAGGTCTGTCGGCAAATGTCTTTGATGTATGCTGTCTACACAGAGGCATACAAGGGGCAATAAAATTCGTCAATATACATTGGTAAGGGACATTTTGTGCAAAGTAGGAACAATTAAATGGATAATGCACAATATAAGACATTACAAGTAAGAACCAGCAATTATGTGAATAAATTTGCATATCAAATTTTTGAGCAGCCATTAAAAAAATATTTTCATTTTTGCCTGCAATTAATATTAGTTAGAAAGTTACCATGTAGGCATAATTTTTAATTATTGGTAAAGTACTGAATTATAAGTGAACCACTTGTCATAAAATATGATTTAAGTTTTATTACCAGGGAAATTCAATTACATGTATCTACAAACTTTTTAACAGTTATTTTGGTCAATGTTTACTTATTTTCCCAAGGCCCATACTTTGGTAAAAATGGCCCATCATTTTCAGACCAAGTGGGCCCAGGGCCCAGTACTTTCAAATTCTTGGCAGATCTCTGGTCACTGTCATATCCGGTATTAAAAGTCATATCTGCGGATGTGAGACATATCCGGTATTATGTCATACCTGGTTATATATTGTTTTTTTCGTTTTTTTCTAATATCGTTCTTTTTATCACAAAATAAACGGTCCAGGCCCCTTTACAATTTTGACAAAAAATGCCCTGCTGGCCTAATATTTGAACCAAGTTGTTATTATATGTGACATACCTACATCAGTGATTATTTCTGGAAATATCCTTCATATATAAAAAATTATAATCTGATGTCAACTCTAGATATTGATACAATTAAGAAATTAGCAACTTTTCTATATATAGCGCTTAGAGAACGTGATCAATTTTTGTCTATGTTTACGCCAGACTGTGTATTTACATACATTCGGAACTTTGCCTGTTTCGGACTAAATGATGTATTTCTCTCCCTTTCTCTGTTCTACGCTATTTGTTCATATTAAATCACGTATTTGATTATACTCTTGTGTGTTGATCTATATCCATTTTACTGGCGTGGTGGCAGCGAATTTACGTCCCACTCTTGATAAAGACCTGTGTACATCATCTCGTAATAGAATTATTACCGTGAACGCAAGTGTATTAAACAAAAACATTGACAATGGCAAATTCTACCCGCGCGCCAAAACAATGGCGCCTACCAAACATGAAACTGTAAACTCATTTGAAAACTGGAGACAAAACTTAATCTACAGCCTTTCTTTAGACAAGAACTTTGCTCCCTTTCTCGTGGCTGGGCTTAAATGGCAGAAAAAGACCAAAACTGCACCTCACAGAGGCTTTGTGAATGACGGTGAGGATGTAGCCGAAGCTGACAGGAAAACCTGTGAGCAAAAGGTCAACATTCTTGAGTTGATGTTAGGACAGATAGCAAATTTTTGTCCAGTAATATCCAGAAACACTATTGTTAAAAACTCTACCTCCGTTGGTGATATTTGGCAAACAATCCGCCTCCACTATGGTTTCCAAATTACTGGTGGCCATTTTATTGACTTTGATTCTATCCGATATGATCCTACAGAGAGACCCGAAGATTTGTTCCAACGACTCACCACATTTATCGCATTTATAATTAGTAATTATACTTTTCTTTGATAAATGTAGCGCTTAAAGAACATGATTATTCATATATCTATGTTTAGATAATTAGTACTAATTCTATTTCTACGATAATTGTTGACATTTTGTTCTATATATTTCTATTATGTCTTTACCATGTCTGATATGTAGCATCCACAGATGTATATTTTGTATTATAAATCTTTATATGTGTATGGGCCGGTGGTCTATAACTCAATAAAGTTTGATTTGATTTGATATGTGTTTATTAAGAGGGGTATATTTCCCCTTTATTTTCTTATTATTATTTGCTTATATTTTTCAATAAAATGTAAAAACAAAGGGGAGATAATTTGCCATTTTCTACTTTCGTTTTCGGTACACACACAGGTGCTAGTTGCATTGATTTGACCTAAAATGTGTTTGACCTTGTTATTTATACAATAAAATATCAATATATTAAAAAAAAAAAAAAAAAAAAAATTTCACTGTTATATTATTATTGACAAGGTATGCAACATTCAGGTACGAAAATTATGGGTACGCCGGTTATCTGTGTTAAAATTTTTCACCGGGCGGTAATATCGTCGGATTTTTGCATGGAATCAATGCACAATATATTTTTCTATTACAATTTACTATTTACAGATCCCCAATTAACCGCTAGTTAATGTTATAAAGCCCGAAAGTAAGAAATCACCCAGGTCCGAAAGATGAGACCGTCATGACGTACATTGTAAGCTGGTATTTACGCTTGAAATACATCAACAAAGAGATCAAACGGGTCGAACACACATGCAAACAACTAGTTCTGGCTTCCAAAACTTTAAAAGCCGCTTTTTAACATTTTTGTTTTTCATCAGATGCGGCATTAAAGTTTTGGATTAGACCCGTTACGAAACCTAACCAGAATAACATAAGTTGATTTATTCTTGTTTTTCACTTGCAAATACACTTGACCCGATCAATTCTTGTGCATTTTACGGTAAAACAATTATTTGAATATCGTTCTATACCAATTCAAGTAATAAAATATTAATACCGTCATTAAAATTGCCTATTTAACTGTAAAACATCAATTTTCGCCGACTTCAGTCGGCCATGACATTCAAGTGCCACGCGAGACCTCGTATGACGTCATTCGCGGGAACAGATTTTAATAGAGTTGTGTACTATATTTAGAACATTTTGTTGACATGATTTCGATATTTTTATTCAAGATAATGTTTTCATTTATTTTCATAAATTTTTAAGTATTTAAATATGATTTTATTGAATATAACAGTCAGTAAATAACCTTTTTCAACATCTTAAAAAAAAGTAATCTATAAAAATATTGGAGGCACATGGGTTCATAAAGGTCAATCTCGTAATCACGTGGTCAAACATTTTGGCAATATGGCGGCCAAGTGCCGAAATTTTTACCTGTCGGAAACTAATAGGTAGTTTATGTTCCTTATAAGATTTTTATTAGTCCATCCTTGGCCTATCAACAGATTATATATCGTTTTATCAAGGTATGCTTCACTTTACTTCGTGGCATGTTCGATAAATAAATACGAGTGTGTCAGATTCCTGGCACGATTATTGGTGGACTTTCCCTACGGGGTTATCTTCAGCGTTCACGTCATGTCATATATATAAACGGGTACGCTGAAGACCTTAAGCTAGCAAACAACTGGATTTTACATACTTTTAAATGGTTTTATCCTCCACGAGTCGAACTTAGTCCTATGAGCCTGTATTTAAAGAAATATCCTACATGTAGACGATATTTTTAGAAGGTAATTCCCACCGGAAGTATTCTCCGGCTTCCGTTTCACATACATTGACAAAGAGCGGAACAGGGAACCAAGCACGTGTGGGTACACACACATTTTAATAATCATACCCCATACAATAGGACTAGCTGTTGCAATTATTAATCAATATTATAAATTCATTTAAGGAAGAGCTTAATAAAAGTCTAATTAATGTGTGTTGATATTTAAGATTATTAGCCTCACGCGGAAATTCCCCAAAATCCAACTTTCGTTTTCAATTGATAAAACATTGGTAATTTACCTAAGCTAGTTAATTGTTTTTGACTTGTTATGTTAACATTTCATTTAAGTAAAAAATAATTTACTTATTAGTCACAAACGTTTCAAGATACTTACCGCAATTTCTTCAAATTTTGAGAAAATATTATCCGGGGCTATTTTCCGCCATATTGATTTACTCCAATTTTACAGCGCATGCGTATTGTAAACGAACACTACTAAATTATCGAAAGATTTCACAACACTAAATATTTCCCTACACTTTCTTTAGAAAAAAGGGTTAAGAGACTCTTTGCGAATGATTATTTGAGGCAATATTGTGCCTTTTCTTTATTATGAGAAAATAATAGCAGGTATATATCATTTTTTTCATTTTTTTATCATCTAATTCACGGGGATAGGGCGTTTACCACAACTTTTCGGCGCAACGTCAAAATATCATACTTCTGACCGAGACATCGTATATTTCTGGACAAAATATTAATGGCGGGATAACCAAATTGCAGGTAATAGCTTACAAAATATCTTACTGCTGGACATTGCAAAATTTTTTCAATTGTTTAAGTACTCCATCGAATTTTTGAAACAATTTATCGTTAATCTAGCACAACACAAAGTCAATTCACAAAAATTACATACTTCGAAGAAATAGTGTTTACAAAAGATCGTGTCTACCTCAACATGACTCGTACATGTGCTAAAACAACAATGTATTTGTTTTATGACCCTACGAGCTTGTGTATACATTATGGTTAGTCATAAATTCAAGTTCCATACAAAATTGTGTGTTTGTATTGTAAATTTTAGGGAATATTTATGTTGAAAAAAGGCCTATTGACTCGAATATTGGAGCACCGTACAACACTGAATTTAAACACCGCATTCTTTTTCCGTTGAGCGATAAATACTGGAACCGTTTTCATTTGCACCATACTTTTTAAGTAACTGTTAATTTACCTGCTGTTATGTTATATGATGCTGTTATCACATGTTATTTTATGGAAAACTTCCGAAGGTCTGGTCTATGTAAATAATACTAGTTAGATAAATGCAATGGTATCTTATATATTTTATTCTGATATCGAGAAAAGGACACAAAAGTATTTGCTAGTACGCATGAAAATCTCTTGTTTTGTTAGGAATTAGCCTAGCTGGTGACATTTAGCTTTTTCTAAGAACTGTAATGTTTGCATGCGAAAAAGCAGCTTCAAATAACATGTTCTTGTACTGAGAGAGACAAACACTTTGTAAAGCTGAAATTTATTTTCAAAAAGTTGTCTGTTTTAGAATGACGTGTATTCTTAGAACCCCGGGCTCGTCTTGAGTCTTCATTCAAACGTTTCACCTTTACTTATAAGTTTTCTAATTAGCAAGGTTTCATGTCATTGATTTTGTGATTTTACATATATTAATAGCGGATATGCAGCTAATGATTGTCTTACAAGCATTTCGTTGCAAAGGCATAAATTAAGGCTATAATTATATATTCTGTTATTTGTTTCACATTTAGTGGCAACAACAATGATCAGCCTGCCATAAAAAAACTTTGAGAAGAAAGAAATTGCTGTGTTATATAATGTTGCTGGTATTTTCGGTCAATGACTCATCAATAAGCCTATCTATTTCCGACTGAAGGTTCACAGACGAGTCTCTATGAGAATGCATGGATGTTCTGCTGTGTTTCATGGTAACTCTCGATACTGTCTTGCCTATTATAAGTGACTTATAGAATCAGAAATTGAGCTGAACTTTGTGCTAACATATTTTGTTGCTGTTTTTGTTTGGCCTTACAGCACAACGACACAACTTAGGTCATATGGCGCCAAACTGAAAATATGATTTGTGCTTACTTCGGGAGTTACAAACTTAAAGAAAAACCCGGGATCAAAACAACCTCACCTGTTGGAGCTAAGAGATGCAGATACTCTGGTCATGCGAACCCAATTGGTCGCCTCTTACGATCATGCAGGGATGAAAGGCAGCTGCAATTTTGATGCCTCAACTGTCAAAGGCAATCGACTCCTATAAGACTCAAAATTAGCAATGTTTCATATGATTGATTTAAGTGATTTAACATATAGAGGGTATGTAGCTTATTATTGTCTAACACGCATATCGTTGCAAAGAAATGCATTAATATAATTCCCCAATATTGGCAATATCCAACTTTCGTTTTCAATATATATTATGTTGTTTGTTTCACATTTAGTGGCAACTGTTGTCTTGAGCCTTCATTCAAACGTTTCACCAATACTTATAAGTTTTCTAATTAGCAACCATGTCATTAATTTTAGTGATTTAACATATAGAGGATATGTAGCTAATTATTAACTTACAAGCACACAAGCACATCGTTGCAAAGACATGAATTAAGACTATAGTTATATATTATGTTATTTGTTTCACGTTTAGTGGCAACTGCAATGATCTGCCTGCCATAAAAAAAACTGTGTTATATAATGTTGCTGGTATTCTCGGTCAATGACTCATCAATAAGCCTACCTATTTCCGACTGAAGGTTCACAGACGAGTCTCTATGAGAATACATGGATGTTCTGCTGTGCTTCATGGTAACTCTAGATACAGTTTTGCCCATTATAAGCGACTTATAGAATAAAAAAAATGCTTTACTTTGGCGCACCGAACACAATTCAGGTCACATAAAAAAGGAATGATGTTTTTCGCTGTCTTCGGGAGTTACAAATTCACCAATGAGTTGTTGAAATATTGATCAGTAAAACGTGTTTACCTATAAGGTCAATGTGATCTTGACCTCTGTCCCCTTGACCCCAAAATACCATTGTGGATCTATAAAGCAATGCATCTGAAATTTGAAGGTCAAGAGTCAATCGGTTGTCCAGTTATTAATAGGAAACCGTCTTGACATACCAGGATAAGGTGACCTTGACCTTTGACTCCAAAGTAAAAAGGGGTCATATATTCGCCAAGAACAATCCATAGACGAAGTTTGAAGGACCAAAGGCCCATGGTTTGTCAAGTTATTGATCAGAAATCGTTTTTAGCTACAAGGACAATATGACTATGACATTATAGCAATGACCACAAAATCAGTAGCGGTCATCTACTTGCCAAGACCAATGCACCTACAAAGTTTGAGGGTCAACAGCCTATGGCTCGTCAAGTTATTGATCGGACACAATTTTTACCTACAAAGTCAATATGACCTTGGCCCCTTGACCCAAAAATCAATAGGAGTCATCTACTAGCAAAGTACAATGCACCTATGAAAGTTTGAGGGCTAACAGCCAATGAGTTTGTCAGGTTACTGATCAGGAAAGTTTTGACCTACAATTGACCAAAAATCAATAAGGGTCATCAACTAGTTATGAGCAATCATCAGTTTCTAGGCATAAGCGTTTTTTAGTTATTAATCAGAAACCGTTTTTACCTTCAATTTAAATATGACCTTGACCTTTGACCCCTTGACGCCAAAATCAACAGGGGTCATCCACTGGTCATCAATCATCATCTAGTTTGAAGTTCCTATGCCTGATTGGTTCTTTAGTTATTGATCAGAAAACGATTTTACCTATAATATCAATGTGACCTTGACCACTTGACTGCAAAATCAATCGGAATCATATACTGGTCATGAACAATCATCAATACCAAGTTTGAAGTGCCTTGGCAAAAGGTCTAAGTTATTGATCGGAAACCGTTTTTTACCTACAAGGTCAATGTGACCTTGACCTTTGATCCCAAAAAAATTTGGGTCATCTACTGGTCATGAACAATCATCATACTAAGTTTGAAGTTCCTATGCCTAAAAGTTCTTTAGTTATTTATCAGAAACAATTTTTACCTAAAAGGTCAAAGTGACCTTGACCCAAAAATTAATAGGGCTCATCTTCTGGTCATGAACAATTATCATACCACGTTCGAAGTTTCTAAGCCTAAAAGTTTTTAAGTTATTGATTAGAAAATGTTTTACCTTAAAGGTCAATGTAACCTTGACCTTTGACCCCAAAATTAATAGGGGTCATCTACTGGTCATGAAAAATCAAAAAACCATGTTTGAAGATAAAAAATCAGAAAGTAAAATTTTAAGAAGTTATATGCCCTTATTTAGTTCTGTAGGAGAGGGAAAAACAAATAATTGCACAAATGAGTTCTGTACATTTTTTATTACGAACAGTCACACACACATGCTATCAAAACAAGCAAACAAATACATTTTACTAATTTAAAAGAACATTGTATTACATTAATAACATAACCCAGTGCTCTTTAAAGTTTATGTGACAAGATCTAATAGTTATATATTGTTAACATTTCTCTAACCTGATATGCATGCCACCATTAAAAAAACATATTAAGCTATTTTCAATTAATCAAAAACAATTTACATTCATACTATATTTGCACTAATAGAACAGTATGTTGTTATTTTTTGTTGTTTCTATTCATTCTAAACACAGTGAGGAAATTTAAAAGTCTACAAGTTAAAAAATACCTATATTTATTGTTGGATGTGATACAAAAAATAATCTTTAGTCAATCAAAGGCTGAAAGGAAGTGTATATTGCTATAATTTAAATCCCATATAGTTTTCCATAACTTTATCAATTATCAATTAATAGAATTACAAATCAAGACACACTTTAACAAAGTTATAATTAATATACATGTTATACCGAATAGAACTGTTTTAATTGGCTAGTTTTCATCATCTTGCTTATGACAAATTAAACAGTTTTTATCATTTATTTACTTCATTCTTCATTAAAACCAACTTATTCTAATAAACAAACAAAGTTCTTATAAATAAAGAGAATAGAATTTCAAATTAATAAGTGCTCTCGGACAAGTTTATATTTATACAAACAGAATTATTTCTACTTGTCTAGATACTTTTCAATGTACATTTCAAGTTAATTGTTCATGTAAAATATATAAGTATGTACCATTGACATATTCCACATTAAACTTATCTTAACTTAACTTAAGTATAAATATGGACAATTTGTTATCATATACATGTGCATAAAGGTATACAGATGTACTTGAATGATATAATCTATATTCCAAATCACAAACAAACATGTTTGATGCATATGTTAATAAGACATAACATACCTAAACATAAAATAAACAAAAACATCCATATACCTAGTAATTAAACAATTACATGTAATTATATGTATTTTATATACTAGATGAATTTACTCCATATATATTTAAAGTTTAAAGGCACAATACGAGTAAGAAATGTATAGATATTTATTTTTGTGAAAAGGGCGAATGTGTGTTTGGTTATGTTGTAATTATAGATTTACAACATGTGATATTCTTATCCCCTGACAAAAATGAGTATGAAAAGAAAATAATTATGATTAGTGTCGCAAAATGTAAACAAAATGGTTATTGCACATCCATATACAAACTTATTCATCATAACTGTACTAGTTGCCAAAATGCAAAAAAAAAAAATGGCTTAGATATATGGCCAATTAGAAACTTTTTGAAAAAAAAATGAAAGTTTTTAAAGATAAAAGTGATTGCATTTTTTTCAGTCTTAATGGGCCTTTAAAACAAACAGGTATAACTGTTTAAAATGTATGTATGTCACATAACATTACTTGTTATAAAATAATATAAGCTTATCTTCATAAAAGGATTGCAATAGCTTGTAATTATCCCATAAACATTTGTTTACATGTACTAATATGTTTACATATGTACTATATACATTCAATCAGAATTTCATGTAACAAACAGACATGCGTAATAATTATGTGTTTACATATAGCATTTCTTAATCTTGGTATATAACTTTGATTTCATTTCATGTAACATATGTTTTACAATACATGTAAACTAACATATCATAATTATGTTAACATCAGCAGAAATATAACTTTTGTATGCCTTTAATGTTATAATGTCTTGGTACTAAAATGTGACAAATTGTTTAACTAAAAATTCTAATTGAACCATTACAGAAATTATCTATGAACATAAATATCTTATAGTATATAAACTTTTACAATATGGCTGTCTGTGTGAAAGAGCATATTGGCATCCGAGAGCTGGTATATATCCCTTAGGTATAGCTGAGACTTGTATATATCCCTGAGGGGCAACTGAGAACTGACTTATGCCGAGAAATGGAATACATCCCCATAGGGTGTATTCAAGAACGAACATAATATCCCCAAGGGGCAGCCAAAAGCAGGTATATTACCCTGTGTTGTAGCTGAGAACAGGTATATATTCTAAGGGGGAGTTGTGAACTGGTATATATCCCTGAGGTGTAGCCGACAACTGGTATATACCCCAAAGGGGAAACCCCAAAAAGCGGGTTTAATTTTCCCTTTGGGGTGAGTGAAACGGGGTAAAAAATTTTCAAAGGGGGGATTGTAACTGGAAAAAACCCCCAAAGGGTTTTTTTCCCCGACAGAAAGGTAAAATACCCCTGTTTTAAAGGTGAGAAAAAAGGAAATATACCCCTAAGGGACGCCAAAAGCAGGTTTTACCCCTGGGGTTACCCGACACTGGTAATTTTCCCTTAAGGGACACCCAAAAAGCGGGTATTATCCGTGGGGGTAGCCGCAAGGCATATATCAAACCCAGGGCAGCTAAGAACTTTATATAAAAACCCCAAAGGGGAGCTAGAAACGGGTATATTTTTAAAAAGGGGGGGTGGAAACGGGTTTATTCGAAGTGACCCCGAACACTTGTTTACCTTTTCTGGAGGGGCAGCCTGAGAGCTAGTATATATCCCCGAGGTGTAAACGAGAGGCAATAAAGCCAGTTGAAGAGTCAATAAGCACTAACACCTGACAGCCATGTATATTTTTACCTTAAGTGTACATTTCTATTGCGGATATGTATGAAGGCATCATGAAATCATATTTTCACCTATGGTGTATAACTTGTTTTAATTTACAATTATGTTATACTGTCTATGTAGTTAGAGTATATACAAGTACATCTAAATTTACTGCAAGGCATATCTATACTTGCCTTGTGTTTAAATTTATCATTCTAACATAAACCACAAAGAGTTCACTTAAAAAGCTCCACTGAGGTCCAAAAGCCAAACAATAAAGAATAAAAATATAAAATCCAAAACAGATTAATCGGGATATTCAATAAGGGAAAAAATGATACTAAAGAAATATACTCAGAATAAAATTGAAAATCGATATTAATGAAGTGTAATTTTCAGAGGGACTTTAGCTATAAACATTTAAACACTATCGACAGGACATTGTGCATGACTATCCACAGTGATGGATAATGCAGAATTTTCTAACTTCAAAAAGGGAAATAATTCTGTCAAATATCTATGTGCTCGGACAGTGACTTCCTATTTTTCTCATATAGTTTGTGAATCCACTTTTATACGTAGAACCTAAACCAAGAATTCATAAGTCGAAAAAGGTGCATAAATTTAAACGAGAAAAAAATATCAGAGACATGGGATTTGTGTTAGTCATGTTAAATAATTTAAGAGAACAAGCATGTCATTTTTGCCTTCAGTAGTTCTTCAGATACCAACTTGCACACATAAAAGTAACATAAGTTTGACACCAATGCGACACTTGGGTAAGTACTATATAGCATTAACTGAATAGTTGAGCTAAAATGACTACTAGTATTTTGGGAAAAAATAAAGTGAGCAAATAATCTGAAGTTTCTCTCACACAAGTTATTAAAATAGACTTTCATCAAAAGTAATAGATACTCGTCAAATAGTATGAAACCTCAAGAACATAACTCCCATCCTATCATGTCAAAAAAATCAAGAATATATTAACCTCAGTGGAGTCCCTTTAACTTTACACTTTGAGTATATACTTACTGACAATATTAACTTGTATTAATCGTTTTGCATAATAATAATTCTTATTACTTTTTTTGCAATCTCTACAATATAAAACAATCAATTAAGAAGGAATCTCTAAAATATAACAAGTAAACGGTGCTCACCTCAATGAAAAAGAAATATTACCATTCCATTGTCCTATATAACATCTAACAGGTATTTATATATAAAACTTACCATTCCTCTATAGCATATAATCCTATATACTAGTATATCATATCAATATATATACCATTCCATTCATATAACTTGTATTAATATAAATTATTCCACTGTCTAAATGTTGTATGACAGATATTTACATATAACATTCCTTTGTCTTATATAACATATAACTGGTATTCATTTATACCATTCCATTTTCCTTTACATCTTATAACTGGTATATACCATTTCCTTTGCATATTTGACATAATTATACCATTTCATTGTCCTTTATATCATATAACTGGTATTAATATAAATAATTCCATTCTCTAAATATTGTATAACAGGTATATACATATAATATTCTTTTGTCTTACAGTATGTAACATATAACTGGTAATCATATATACCATTTCCGTGTCCTATATATCATATAACTGGCATTTATATAGACCATTCACTTGTCTTATAACTGGTATTCATTTATACCATTCCATTGTCCTATATACCATATAACTGGTATTCAAATAACTTATTCCCTTGTCCTATATAAATACCATTCACTTTTCCTATATATCATATAAATGGTATTTATAAATACCATTCACTTTTCCTATATATGATATAACTGTTATTTATAATTACCATTCACTTTTCCTATATATCATATAACTTTTTTTGATATATACCATTCTCCTGACATATTTATCATATAACCGGTATTAACATATACCTTTTCCTTTTCCTATCATATCATATAGCTGGTATTTGAATGTTTTTGTTTTTCTGACCTTGTACATTAAACATGTGTGGTATGATATGCCATTACATTTACTTATTCATTAATTTATTTAATTGTTTATTTTGTTTGTTTGTTTGTTTCATTTTACGCTTTTTCCCAACAGTATTTCAGTCATATAGGCGGGTAGTTTCCAAACCATCGTTCCTGGAGAGTTACACCAGTACTAGACTACCTTCCTCTGCGCTAAACTACCAAAGCATCTCCCGGGGATCGAACCCACGTCAGAGAGGTAACTGAATTAGAAGTCATCGACTCTTACCCATGGACCACGGAGGCTTATAATTCTTTATTTACATATCTATTTATGTATTCATAATTAGAAAATTACTTTCTTCAAATCACTTATTTTTTTCAAAAACTATCCCTGATCTTTAAAAAAAAATAACTTTACCTTTATTTTCTTTATATTTCACTACATTACTTTCATTTATTTATTTAAATACACATTTGAATATTACTTTCATCAATTTCAATATTACTACAATGATCAGAAATTGATATTTAATGAACTGTTTTTGATGATTGTTATCTATCATACTGTATTACATTCATTATTTAACATATCAATGTGTAACTTTAGTATTATATTTTTTTTGCTGATAATGTTTATTTTAATAAATATGTCTTTTATCATGAAATAATTTAGATTAAGCACTTTGTTAACTGCATGTATTCTATCTCACTATGTTAAATTTTCAGATCATTTCTTTTTTGTCAAAAATGAACAAAAAATTATCTCTTTTAACATGCAAAAATTTAGTTTAATCACTATGTTAACATCATGTATCCTATTTCACTATGTTAAATTTTCAGATCATTTCTTTTTTTGTCAAAAATGAACAAAAAAATTATCTCTTTTAACATGCAATAATTTAGTTTAATCACTATGTTAACATGTATCCTATTTCACTATGTTAAATTTTCAGATCATTTCTTTTTTTGTCAAAAATGAACAAAAAAATTATCTCTTTTAACATGCAATAATTTAGTTTAATCACTATGTTAACGTCATGTATCCTATTTCACTGTGTTAAAGATTCAAACCATTATTTTTATTGTTAATATTGAAAAAAAAATAGTTCAAACACTATGTAACTACATGTATACTTTATCACTTTTTTGTTGAAAATTCAAACCAAGTACAGTCACGTTTAACATGAAATAACTGATCCTGGTCTTTTACATACTGTATAGCATCATTTCCCTTCTCTCCTCTAAGTTCTCCTGATATCAATGTAAACCCTCCTTTAAACATATCAACATTAAACTCCTCACCATCTCCTGTTATATAACAGCCCCATACACTCAAATCTACAGTATGAGGAATACCAGGAAGACTATCAACAAACTTCTGCCATGTTGTCAAACTCATTATGACTGATTCAAGCTCAATGTTCTTTAAACTCTTCATCTCTAAAGGTAACTGTATTATATTGTCAGTAAAACTACAGTTACGTAACTCCAGCTTACTGAGATTGTGTAACAATGGTAATACTGTGACTAGTCTCTTTGTTATGTTGGTATGATATAATTTGAGATTTATTGAACATTTTCTCCATACAATACAAGTTCTTTTAATTTGTTAGATTTTCTAATAATATCAAATATTTTCTCAAAAATACTAATTTTTTTCAAATTCCAAAAAGAAATTTAAATTAAAGGGGGTGGTATTAAACAGCCCTTACCCTCTAACCGTAAATTTTAAAATAAGGTATGAAATTTTTTATGTTTTGATAAATTTTTATTTTAAAATACTTTAACAAAATGAAAAAATATTTTCAAGATGACTGGTTTAATAAAAAAATTTTTATAATTTTAGTATCATCATGATTTATTTTAAATAACCTAATTTTTTAAAGATTTTTCCCAAATAGGTAGGGTTACTAACAAATTTTTTTGCACCCCTGGTAAAACTTTTTCAGTGTTTTGAGGGCATAAAAAAGAGAATTGAGATTTTAAATTTTTAAATATTTTTTAATTTTAAAAAAATTACAATCATCGGGTTTATTAATTCTGTTTACTAAAAAAAAAATGTTATTTTAATATTTTCAAAATGAATGAAAAACATGGTAAATTATTTTGTAAATTTTAACATTTTTGTGTTGATGCCAATTAGACAGAACAGTGTCAGAGTAACAATTTGATGCTGATTATCATACTTGAAAAAAAAACAATGATTTACAATCATCACTATCACGAGATGAGCCAAATCTCTTATAATAAAGTAGATACAGTATTACTTCCTATTCTACATGCTGCAGTTTAATTCTTACCATTGACTCTCAAACATAGTAAGCTTTTGAATATCAAGTAATACAACTATGATCCCTACTAATTCTTATTATTAAATGTCACTACGTAGTGTTTTCTGTATTCCTGATACAGGAGCTTCTGAACAGTTAATTCATATATGGTATTTTGATACTGATTGCTAATCTAGGTTCATAGACCAGAATAGCATAATTATGACATTTGACTGCTCTACATAAAGTGTCTATGACTGTTGAACAATTCCGAAAAACCTCACAAATAAACTTTTTGACTAATTCAACATTTCCTGTACTATCTGACAGACCATTTTTTGCATTGAAATTGATACAAATATTTACTGCAGCCAGAAATTCTTGCATTGATTTGTGAATAAAAGAGAACAATGAGCTTGGTGGTTCTGATACAGATAAACTTGGACATTCATCTTCTGTAATTATTCCAAGTTTCAAGGAATTTTCTCTTACTTCATCTGATATTTCTAGTTCATCAAACATACAAATGTCAAATATCAAAGATTTATCCTTCGGACAATTAAATAGTGTCTCATAAGCCAACTTTGACACATGATAAATGAGATGGCTGTTTAATTTTAATATGTTTTTATCAGCTAAGGTTTTAGGAAGATCTACTTTCTGAGCACCCTCTATGAGTCGGGTACTTGTTCCTGCAGTTTTCATGTCATTCCAGGTAAAGAAAAGTTCTAACATGCCGGTGTAAATGGCACATTTTGAAGTTTTATCGAGTTTACCATCAAACCATAGACAAATCAGTTGCTGCAGCATAATTGGTAGCTGTTTTAAACTTTCCAGGGACTTTTCTGTTAGCTTTCGTTTACAAACCCTGGCATCTTTACTAGCATGCCTGCTGAAATTTAATTGAGAAAACTGTTCTATCTACCATTTCCCTTTCACATCTCAAATCAAACCCTTTCAGATTCAGTATTTGTTCAATTTCTGTCTCACTTATTCCTAAGGTGTGAACTTTCCATGGCCGTGATGTAGTTACGATTGTGTAGTCTTTATTAACATCCTGTTTTGGGAGACCCATTGTCCCGGGGAACGTTTTAGGCTTTTTTTCAAAGACCATTCATTTTTAAGCCCAATGCCAAAATTAAAAATCTTGCAGGTCCTTTTTGAGGGAATTTGGGCTTGGGAAAAGGGCAATATCAAAACTGATTTTAAAAACCAATTATCCTTTGGGAAATGGGCTTGTCTTGATTATTCTTTGGGGGATATAAAAAATGTATCAAATTTCTTCATTTTTCCCTTTCCTTCCCCCAAAATCATCTTCTACAAATTTTTTGCATCAAATATGTGCAATAACAAAAGTTTTACCCAAAAATTTTCAGAAACATCTTACCCAGATCCTGCATTTCCCAAAAACATATATATGTTTCAAAGGCAGCCATTCTTTTTGAAAAATTCTGACATGATCAACCTTTAAAAATCCCTTTTTTCCCCCTTTTCTCCTTTTATTTCTCTTGTTATAGTTGGCCTAACATAAATCTCACTGAAGTTACATTTCTGACCTCGTGGTAGTAAAGGCATTGCTGGTACTTTTAGTAAATTCTTACAGTATGATGCGATCACCTCTTTCTGCCATTCTAAAATTAAATATAGTATAACATTTACATGACAAGCCACCACTAATGAGTGATTTAGATAATTAATGAACAAATAATGAATCATTATTTTCAATGTATAATAAGTATTATGAAATTATGAATTAACTATAGACGGGTTTTTGTCACAAAAACATATGATTTAGCTTATCTATATTCCAAACAACATGCATGATTTAGCCATTTCATATCCTATATAACATACATGATTAAGCCTTTTGATATTCTTTTTTTAAATGCCTGATTTAGCCTATTAATTTTCCATACCTGATTTATCCTTTTCATATTCTATATAACATACATGTACTAGATTTAGCATTTCACATTCTTTTTAACAAACCTGATTAAGCCTTTTCACATTCTGTATACCATTCCAGTTTTAGCTTTTTCATATTCTGTATAATGTACCTGATTTAGCCTTTATCATATTGAATATATAGCATACAGTACTGGACACACGAAACCCGCAAAAGTTGCGTTATGCCGCGAGTGTAGTCTATGACGCGACGGGACATTTGCAGTAAAACATTGCCGCATGCAAGTTCGCCAAATTTCATGGCGGTTCACGAAAAATCGCCGTGATGTATCGCCGTAATTTACTGTGAATCAACAGCAATATTTGTATTAGAAAGTGCTACTTGGTCCCGCCCGGGGGTCTTTAATTTCACTTAATACATATAGTAAACACTTTGAAAAAAAAATCTTGTAACTGTCATGTATATTTACTAATATTTAGCAATTGAACATGTACTTTGTACAGCGTATACATTTTGTATTTGAAAACAAAGCAATCAGGTGCTGGATGAAAATTAGTTAACAACAAAACGAGATTAAAATTACAAAATGTAATTGGAACTACATGTACATGAAAGAACGCACGATAACAAATTGTCCAATTGTTACTTTGATAATAATACAAATGTAATTAAAATCTGTTATTTATTTTCGCACATATTCTATTTTTAGAACAATACAGTGCGACATTTATAACCGATTCACAGGTGTAACTAATTATTACGTCTAATACGCTGATTATAATTGTTGAAAATTGTGAATGTTTTCACTTAAATTGAGACTTTCTTTACTTTCAATTTCACAAGTAAAAAATGCCAGGTGCTTGAGATGAGTAGGTGATGAGTAGCAGATGCAAGTTGATTGGTCGACAATAAAATAATTTAATTACAAAAAATTACAAGATTTTCTTGATACAACTTCATGTAGATCTACTAATTAATTTTCATACATGTACATGTATATCATTTAAATACAAATGGTTTCAAGTTCATAGAGTACAACATACATTTATTATACAAAGTAACATGTATTATTCCCGGCGAATCACGGCAAATGTTCACGGCAAAATCGCCGCGAGTTGAATTCTTGGGAATTGTCTCAAGTTGTCGCGAATTTACTCGCATTATAAAGCATGAGGGTTCGCTGCGAATATGCGAATTGTGCGGGTTTCGCGTGTTCAGTACTGTACCTGATTTAGCTTTTCAAATTCTATATAACATACCCGATTTAGCCTTTTTCATGTTCTTTATAACATACCTGATTTAGCCTTTTCATATTCCATATAACATACCTGATTTTGCCTTTTCATATTCCATATAACATACCTGATTTAGCCTTTTCTTTTTCCATATAACATACCTGATTTTGCCTTTTATATTATATACTACTAAAAATTTGCAAAGGATCACTTTTTCTACAGTGTGTTACTTTTGTGTATTTGTAATTAATGTGAAAATTGATTAAAAAGAATTAAATATAATTAGTAAGGAATTGATTTTTATGAAATTAATGACAATGGAAGTGTTTCTTTACGTGTGCTGTTGCGAAAAGAGTGTGCTGGACAAAAATCAACATTTTGAAGATCACATTGGAATAAAAAAAGTCTTGCAAATCATAAATGGTTGGAGTAGGGTGTTTAACACAGAGTATGGTGTCTGTGGCATTAATTACGGCCTGGCATCGCCACCACATGCTGCTTATGAGACTGCGGACCTTGATGAGGAGTCTGGGCCCATTCCTCTGGGCCCATGTCCAATCAATAACTGTCCACGTGACCCGAGTCTGCACCCATTGCAAACGCTCTTGCATATGGCATTGTGTCAAGGAATGCGAATTGCAGGCCTCTGTGTTTTTTTTCACTTTTGGGGGAAGGGGGTCGGTGCCCTTTGGAGGGGGAAAAATGCAATAGGAGGGGGAGTTATTTTATATTGTTTTCTTTGTGGTGGAAAAGGGGAGCAACTCTTGCAACACATTCACAAGTTTAAAATACGTCTCTTTTTCTTAATATAGGTTTCTAAAATAGCAATGCGTCGCATGTTAAACTTGTTGGGACGCCGGGAGTAGCTCCCCTTACCTACCAGAGAACGATTTGTAAACAACCTTGCTTAATAGTAACTCTTACATGAATTAAATAAAACAATTTGGCAGTTAGTTCCAAATAAAAATGATATTTATTGCAGGCAAATTCAGGCTGCCATATAGGGGGAAATTTAGGCTTTGAGGGGGAAAAACATACTATTTTGAGGGGGAAATTGGGCCAAATTTCGCCGAAGATTTTGGTGAAAAAGAACACTGGCCTCAACCCAGCATCAGGCCCCCTTTTTACAGTTTGTGTGCTTACACCTACACCAGTTGCATTCTGGAAGTCGTAACGTAAGGTGGTAGCATTCGAAAATCGTTGGCGCCTGGCCTGAAAGACAATAAATCGGTAGTGGGCTTGAGATGTTGAACATTCCCTACCTCAAGGCGTGGCTCTGCAAGACATTTCCAGTCATTTGGAATCGGTTCCACATCCTGGAGACAACGCTCTGGGATACCCCAAGGACATGGGCAACATGCCTTTGAGAATGACCAGTCTCCAACATTCAAATACCCCTGTTCATCTCATCTTCACTAAGACAATGTCTAACCTATCAATTTGCCATAGTTTGTTAATTTCGAACACAGTTTTACAATAAAACAAAATTTCCATGGGTAAGCTTTTCCACATGCTTATCGTGCAAGGTTTAACAAATCGATTACTCAAGTACACGATTATGAGGTCCCTGTACATGTGTATCGTTAGCGGAAAAATGATTTTAATATGATAATAATAATTTTGATGATAATAGGACTGAAATATGCAATGTCAAAAAGGTGATCCTTAGAAAATCTTGAGTTGTATATATAACAAACCTGATTTAGCCTTTTCATATTCTATATAACAAACCTGATTTAGCCTTTTCATATTCTATATTACATACCTTTTTAAGCCTTTTTCCTATTGTATAAAACATTCCTGATTTCGCCTTTTCATATTCTATATAACATACCTGATTTCACCTTTTCATATTCTATATAACATACCTGATTTCGCCTTTTCGTTTTCCCAACATGAAATTGGCCATCATGAGGCGACACATGTGATCACGGATCACTCTTGTTTATATTATTTACAACATACCTGATTTAGTCTTTTCATTTTCTATCTGTTTTTGTTGAGGAGAAACTTCTATCTTCAGTCTTTTTATCTCCTAAAACATAAAATATATGATTTTCTTCATCAAGTCCGTCTGAACACATTTCATAACTCAATTAAATTTATGTACAAAATAGATTTTAACCAGGCAAATTTTCTTGATGCACATATCACAAAAGATAAGGAAGGTTGTCTTCACACCACAATATATACAAAACGGACTGACGCAGTATCTACACTATTCCAGCTATCATCCGGTGCATCAAACTAACAGCATTCCGTATAGCCAAGCATTAAGAACAATTTTAAATTGGGAACAACTGGCATCATGAAACTAGAAGGGTTTTTGTCACAAAAATATACATGTCTCCCAAAGCTATGTATGGTCACTCATGTGAAGCTTCATTGAAATACCACCAGTAGCTTGACCTGTCAAAGCATGACAAGATTTTTTTTATTTATAGCTCTGATGGCCATTTTGAGCAGCAAGATAGAATGTGCAGGTGATGTGCACAATTTACTAGAGATGGTACTGATCACTCCTATAAAGTTTGGTTGAAATCCCACCAGAAGTTTTGCCTGTGAAGACCAGACAATATTTGTCACAGTCTATTTTTGGCTCTGGCGGCCATTTTGGCAGTGAAGTGGAATGTGCCAGTTATGCACACAACTAGGGATGGTACAGATCACTCCTGTAAAGTTTGGTTGAAATCCCAAGAGTAGTTTGACCTGTGAAGGGCGGACAAGCTTAATGCAGATGGACAGCCAGACGGAGAACAGAAGGACAGACAGCGAAGGCAAAAAAATATGCCTCCAAAATATTTTGGGAGACAAAATTACAAAGCTTGCTAACCTTATGGTGTGCCTAATTCAAGCTAATAATACAAACATTAGTTATCTTAGAACCACGGTAATATTTAATACACATACTGGTTTATCAACCGGAAACAAACAGTAATACATGTACCGGTATATCAACCGGAAACAAGCTGTAATACATTTGTTTGTTTATTTCATTTTTCGCCTTTTCCCAACAGTATTTCAGTCATATAGGCGTGGGGGTAGTTTCCTTACCAACGTTCCTGGAGAGTTACACCAGTACAAGACTACCACTAAATTCCTCCGTGCTAACTTACCAAAGCATTTCCTGGGGTCGAACCCAAACCAGTGAGGAAACTGGATTAGAAGTCATCGACTCTATCCCCTCGACCACGGTAAGCTGTAATATATGCACTGATATATCAACCAGAAACAAACAGTAATTCATGCACTGATATATCAACCGGAAACAAACAGTAATTCATGTACTGATATATGAACCGGAAACAAACAGTAATACATGTACTGATACATCAACCGGAAACAAACAGTAATACATGTACTGATATATCAACCGGAAACAAACAGTAATACATGCACTGATATATCAACCAGAAACAAACAGTAATACATGCACTGATATATCAACCAGAAACAAACAGTAATTCATGTACTGATATATCAACCGGAAACAAACAGTAATACATGTACCGGTATATCAACCAGAAACAAACAGTAATACATGTACCGGTATATCAACCAGAAACTAACAGTAATTCATGTACTGATATATCAACCGGAAACAAACAGTAATATGTGCAGTGATATCTCAACCAGAAACAAACAGTAATACAAGTACTGATATACAGTACAGATAACGAGGAATATGCAAATTCCTGCGAGTAACAAGTAATTACAAAAAGCGTGACTACTAGTGAATTATAAATTTCTTGTACACAAAGAATGACTCCGCGTCGATAACGAGTGACAATTAAGTCCGCGGGACACTGTGAATCTCCGAGCCAAAAAGAGTGACTCCGAGTAATGGTATGCTATATTTATTTATTTATTAATATAATGCTCTGCCTTTAAACTAAAATCATTGAACGCATGTACATGTTATTATTCATTCAAAATAAAAATGTTGTTGAAAATTCTTCGTTGATGTAAGTGTCACAAGTGAAAACGAAAGTAGACAACTTGATTCTTTAATATCAAAAGGAAAGAATAACCGATGATTTCCCGAAATTCCCGTGTCACACAGTGACAAAAACTTTTTTTTCTGTAGGAACTGTTGCAGTGATTTAATACATGTAATAGGACTAGAGACATTTAAAGATTAATGAAGTTTATATATCTGAATTATTCTTATTTCATAAAGAAGTATATAAAATAGTTTGGCCGTTATTATGTTGTTTTTTAATCGTTTTTTTTGTTTTTGATAGGATTTCAGGTTCCTGTGGTTATTGCTGCAGACCGAATTAATCGAATAAAAGTAAACTTGATGACGCTTACGGTAGTATTTTTTCTAATCAAATGTACCTTTCAAATGTTTCACGGTAAATTGAAAACAACAATGGTAAAAATCATCTTTATTTTCGAATCGTAATCTAAAATAAAATGTAAAATGAGATTGCACTTGCATTTATTTACACCAGCTAGACACTGACATGGAGTAACGCGCTGCTATTTTCGTCTCGGAGTCACTCTCATCACTCGTTTTTATGATCAAATACTCTCGCGGAGTTGCGAGTGGATTCCTCAATCCTCCGAGGATTTTGCATATTCCTCATTATCTGTACTGTACCAACCGGAAACAAACAGTAATACATGTACTGATATATCAACCGGAAACAAACAGTAATATATGTACCAGTATATCAACCAGAAACAAACAGTAATACATGTACTGGTATATCAACCAGAAACAAACAGTAATACATGTACCAGTATATCAACCAGAAACAAACAGTTATACATGTACCAGTATATCAACCAGAAACAAACAGTTAAACATGTACCAGTATATCCACCAGAAACAAACAGTAATACATGTACCAGTATATTAATCAGAAACAAACAGTTATACATTGTACCAGTATATTAACTTAAAACAAACAGTTATACATGTACCAGTATATCAACCAGAAACAAACAGTTATATACATGTACCGGTATATCAACCAGAAACAAACAGTTATACATGTACCGCGTATATTAACCAGAAACAAACAGTAATACATGTACCAGTGTATCAACCAGAAACAAACAGTTATTACACATGTACCAGTATATCAACCAGAAACAAACAGTTATACATGTACCAGTATATTAACAGAAACAAACAGTTATACATGTACCAGTATATCAAAAGAAACAAACAGTAATTCATGTACCAGTATATCAACCAGAAACAAACAGTATTACATGTACCAGTATATCAACTAGAAACAAACAGTAATACATGTACCAGTATATCAACCAGAAACAAACAGTTATACATGTACCAGTATATCAACCAGAAACAAACAGTTATACATGTACCAGTATATCAACCAGAATCAAACAGTAATACATGTACCAGTATATCAACTAGAAACAAACAGTAATACATGTAACGGTATATCAACCAGAAACAAACAGTTATACATGTACCAGTATATTAACCAGAAACAAACCCTGTACGAAAAATCAGCATGGCTTTTATGAAAAACAGGACCGATTCAGGCCTGTTTTGAACCAGAATTGGCAAAATCAGGGTGAAATAGACATGGACCCTGAATTTTCAATAAATCTCACATGGGAAATCAAGTTTTTTCTACCCTGACACCGTCTTCATTTTGGTAAAAGTCAGGGTGGAGGCAGGAATATTTGCACTTTGAAAATATTTTGACACAGATTTTACTGACTTTGAGAAATATAAGCAAAATCTACCCAGATATTTCAAAGTTAGAAAATGTTCAAGAACCAGTTTCAAAACATTCTTTAAAGTTCTTCATTTCCAGCCTGATTTTTCTGACTTAGAGTTATTAGAAATGAATATTGCAATACACTAATAATACAGTTTACATTGCTGTTCAGACAAAATTGAATTTTAAATTCAGAAGAAAAATATTTTATAAATTGTCTATTTCTAGAAAGTATCACTTGATTTATGGTAAACTCCATTTAACAAAAATCATTTTCATTTACTGAATTTTTTTTTTTTAAATTAATATGTGGATTACTTAGATCAACATGATTTATTGTTATCTATGAAATTGATAATTGTTACTAGTAATTGATTGTATCTATATTTAACTTATGACAAACAATTTTTTATTTAATGCATAAATTGGTCAGCTGAATAAGTAATGTTCAAGATTTTTAGTTTTTATCCACCATCTCATAATCTGCACAGAATCTCATAATGTGTCTAAGGTCAGCTTTCAGTTTATATAAACAAATAACCTTCAAGTGGAACATTATACAGTATTTCAAAATACTTTATGTTAAACTGGGCTATCTGGCAGATGAAAATAGAGAAGTTAGCACAGATTGACTGACAGCAGTTTAAAATCCATAGCAAATATCACACCCTGAAAATTATTTCCAGCATGGTCATTTTCTTTAGAAAGATTGGAGGCTTAAGTTGTGATTTTGATTCAAATAAATCATCTTACACTTATATATTAATATATAAATGAGTTTTGATAATTATATAAATAATAAGATTTAAGAATTCAACTACCCTAGCTATACAGAACTTTCTTGGAAAATTTATTGTGAAACTTAAACATATCATGATAGATGTGTTAAACTTCGTTATTCATTTTGAAAAAAAAGGAGGGAAATTAGCAGCCAATTGTGACAGATAAATGGTAAGTTATAATTAAATTACAGTTCTTAATATTTTTAATTTTTTATATTCTGAAAAGATTTTAAATAAATTTCCAGGAAACCTGTTTTAAAAATTTATATGGAGGGAAAATAGAAATCATTCTTAATTTTTCTTAAATAAACTATACATTTTGATCATTCCATTCTAGAAAAAAAAACACTGAAGTCTTAAAGTGAAATAAAAATTATAACATGATTGGGCCATCCATAAAAAATTGTTTGTTTGTAGTGCTCCGACCGACCCATGAAAATGGCCCGACTCTAAAAAATTTTTACACCTTCAAGGATTTTTTTTTTTTTTTTTTTTGAGACCATTATGCACCCATTCTGTTAAAAAGATCTTTCTCCAATAACTTTTCAGACAAATTTTGAACTGAGAAGTAGAAAAGTAAAAGAATTTTATTCCAAAACCAAAATAAACGCACGCTTTTCATTGATATTTTGCCAAACTTCGACCCCGAACATCGGCGATTTCACATTCGCCAGAAACCTTAAAATTTCGCAAAGGGCATAAAAATTCTCAGTTTCCAAGCCAAACATGTGAATGAATTGTTCTTTTGTTAATTATTTAACATTTAATCTTATAAAAGTCGATCCCCTTTTGAAGATATTAGCTAAAATAATTGCCGATCGGATGAATCTCTTACACACTGTTTGAAGCTGTACTCGATTTTCCTATTCATTCCACTAAATGCTGCATATATATACGTACACGGTAAAGTTTATGGAAATGATGCCCTCTTCAAGGAATTTTTACAAATATAAAGTTTTCGTCTGGACATATTAATTAAACCAGACTAAAATTCGATTTATTTTTTATATAAAAGTGAAAATAAACGATTGCAACTTTGTTATGTGAAAATGGACAGAAATGGTACCCTTGTGAATTTTTTTTTACATAAGTTGACACATCTAACTTAACTACAATTTGATTTTTTTTTTGGTATAAAAGTGAAAAAAAAAGAAGATTGCAACCTTGCTTCAAAGATAATATACATACATCAATGAATGTGGAAATGGACTACCCTCCGTAACCTGGTAGGCCACCGCTGTATACATATATTATTACACAAAATAATACCAGAAGAACTTTATTGTTGACATAAATTAATTTAAATCATTTTGCCATTCATGATTGTCAGAAAATGAGGTTACAGTACACTAAAACTTGTTGAAAAAACAAGTTAATTGATAAAATTTTCGCGGGAAAATCGCTGGAAATTAATGGGTCTTTTCCCGATACTTTTAAATAAGTTATACCTGTCTTTTCTTTATAAGAATGATAATTATTCATTAATTTTACCTTTTCCTAAATTGTAATTTAATAGCCATATTATTTAATCTTTAATGCAAACAATCACTGTTTGTTTTTGTTCCTTTTTTCTCCTTTGTAATTGTCCGTACTATATTCCCTTTTAAACACCCAACTGAGTTTATTAATAGTTGCTCTCTTTAATCCAACTTTCAAAACAAACTCCAGGCTCCAGGACCTGTTGATTACACACTATACATGTATACAGCAGGTGACGTAGATTTTTCTACATACTACACTGCCATATATGGTAAGTACACACGACTGTGTGACAGGTGTAACATACATAATGATCTATTATTATGCTGGCTAGTGAATGGAGTTATTTAACTGGGTTAATACAGTATGGTTTGTTTGTCAAGTGGCAAGGTAATCTAAATTTTCAAGTGTACCCCTAAAATTTAACAAAAAACAAATAAACAAAAAAAGAAAAAAACAAACAAAAACAAACAATAACAAAAACAAACAAAGCTAAAAAATTCTGCTGTTAGTCATTTAATTTCAAATATTTATATTCTAACCAGATCAATATTATTTGCAGGATAATTCCTTTTATTCAATAGTAATGAGAAATGGATTTGCTACACCCCTCCCCTCTTTGTGCATTTAGAATCTGACAATTCAGGACCAGTAAATGAAATCTTGGGTGGTCATCAGAAAAGGTGGTAATCATTGATTTTACAAACAAAACACCTATACTTGCAGTGTAAATTGCATTTTCAAATAACACTGAAATACTGGTATTGAGACTAATTCTGTTCTATTTTCTCAAAGGGCTGAATCTGTCAAGTAATCATATTGTACAGTATATATTTTTCTCAGACCACTTGTTTTATTAAAGGTATTGTCACCTTTTTCCAGACATTGTTAATTTCAGTAAATAAGGAACAAGTTCAATTATTTTGTTTAAAGATGAAATAAATGTAAAATAAACAACAACAAAAGTGTTACATTGTATGTCTGTTATCATTTGAAATATTAAACAAAGAAAATATCAACAGAAATACATTTGCCTACATATTTTAATTTGTCTAAATACAATGCACAGTATATCATGGGAGACAATATACTGTGTATTGCTATACTCGGATGCTCCAATTTTGTAACAATTTCAAAAAAAAAAAAAAAAAAAATCCCCTACCTACCTACCCACCTCTTGAACATAGGGTCGGAGCACTACAAACAAACAATTTTTTAAGGATGGCCTTGCATATTTGTTTTTTTTTTCTACATCCAAAATTTAGGTTGAAGCCAAATATTTCAGTAACATGTGACAAGAGGATGAAGAAGAAGAAAATGGTGTAGTTGCGGAACAAAAGAATAAAATGGAAGAAATATTACTGGTAATTTCTATTTTCTTCATTTAACTCTATCAAAATTAGTTTCAGTTTTAATTATCAAAAGTATTCATTCCTGCAAATTTTATAGAATTAATAACTTCATAAAGTCAGTACATATATGTCTTTAATGCTGTATAGCTTCTTTAAAATAATTTCATCAATCATTTGTTCTTTTGAAGTTTTGATTGCAATTAAGACCGCCTCCGTGGTCGAGGGGTTAGAGTCGATGACTTCTAATCCAGTTACCTCTCTGGCGTGGGTTCGATCCCCGGGAGATGCTTTGGTAGTTTAGCGCGGAGGAAGGTAGTCTAGTACTGGTGTAACTCTCCAGGAACGATGGTTAGGAAACTACCCGCCTATATGACTGAAATACTGTTGAAAAAAGCGTAAAATGAAACAAACAAACAAGAAACATGGCAATGCCACGAAACCAGGTTTTCAAAAATGTTGTTCTGATTCTATACTATAGTATGAATTTTGGAATGAAGATTGCTATGAATATTCAAAAGATTATAACATGACATGAAGGAAAAGATAATATTCATGAGAATACATGATAATGAGTAGGATGTAAATTTCGGCTAACAATACTGTCTGCAAGGAGTATACTTAATAATGAGACAACAATTTGAGTTAAATGAAAGCAAGTTTGAGAGGGTTCTATAGATGTTTTAGTACAATCATTGAGACATCAACTGCTGAAAAAGAAAGCAAATAGATTATATTGTTAAAATGGGCAACAATTGTTAATCAATGTTATTACCCGGACTCTATATAGCAGCCCACACCATTTTGTGATCACTCCAATAGGTCTCAAGAGTTCCACCTCTGGTTGCGAGGGCTGTACTGTATATCTGATCCAAAGATGAGTGATAATCTGTTGTTTCCTCATGGATCACAGGTTTTGCTCTAAATTGCGTACACATACCATCTACGAGTTTAGTACACTTTGTAAGGTCTAGATGATTAATATTATAATCTCCAACTATTAAAGTTGGAACATCCGTTGAGTGGAGTTTTGAGTGCAATGTTTAAGATTTTTCTGTGTTTCCTGGTGGCCGCAATATAA